>NW_026088495.1:0-124893 GCF_022605725.1 Anthonomus grandis grandis
AACGTCTACATCATCGGAAGTAGTTTCAGTACAAACAGGTAATGAAAATATGCAAAATTGAAATGAGACTATAATACTAAACTGCTGGTCAAATGAAACGCAAATGCATTTTTTTAGGCAATTTTTGACTTTTTATTTTTCATACACGGTGAGCGAAATTAAAATGCGTTTCATTTGACCAGCAGTTTATAAGATTTGTATTTTTTTTTGTATTTAAATATATTTTCACAGATGAACCAACACCAAGTACTTCATCTGCACACGAAACAGAAGAAACACCTCAAGAATGTGCATCTGATACATTGGATCCTTCAGGTGAACAAATATCAGAGACAGAGTTAAGTGTGAGCCTAAATATTTGTATATTTTGTAAAAAAAAAAATCAAAACTCACAAAGGACGCCAGGTACTCGTGGAAGCCTTTGCAGAATATTCAGACTCGTATAAAAATACTGATATAAAGAAACTGAAATTTTCAAGACACTCGAATCTCCGGAGCCTCCGTCTTTTTGCTATCATAAACTCTGCCGTGTTAACTATTTTGATAAATTAAAATCCAATGTAAGTCCGACATCAAACAAAGTTCCACATAAATCGAGAATTACATAAAAAAGCTGATGATGAATTTAACCAGTTCGTCCAAGACAATATTATTGTTCGTGGCAATTGTTACTTTTTAATATCTTTGGGTGAAATTTACAATGATATCATGAAAAAATTATCTGAAGCCGAAGGCCACAATTATGATAGTTGATGCAACCTTCACCACATGCTCAATAAAATGCTCGAAAAATTCGGTGATGAAATTAAAGTTGCAGCTTTCCAGAATAAAAATATCATTTTACCGAAAAACAGGACAATAGATGATGGCCTTTTTTCGTTATTAGAGGAAGAAGAAATTCTTCAAAGGGCGGCATTCATTTTACGAAAAAGAATTTTTAATAGAAAAGAAGCCTTTACCAATGAATGTAAAATTGAAAGACTTGATGACACGAGAATGTACGATACAAAGTGATCTGCTGAATTTTTATGTCACATTATTAAGCGGTGCCCGAAATCGACGTAAAAATACTCAAGATTTGTACAGAAAAGTACATTCAATTTCGGCTGATACAATTTACGCTGTAACCAATGGGAATATTAAGCCTGGAAAGCATATTACATTGGAAATGGCTAAGAAAAGTTTGACCAGTAGCCGTAAAGTCATTGATATTTTCAACAAATATGGTCACTGTTGCAGCTATCATGTTCTCGAAGAACTGGAAACAGAAGCTACATTTTCTTGGATAGGGAGAACTCAAGAATGCCCGGAAGGTATCACTTTAGTACCAAACTTAAATACTGAAGTTGCATTTGATAATTTCGACAGGTTTGTCGAAACTACCACTGGGAAAGATACCCTGCATGATACAGTTGGTATCATATATCAAAATTCTGTATTTGATGATAGCTATGACTAAGGTGAATGTCAACGTGATACTACTGCCGAAAAATTATCTAAAAGAAGACGCAAATTTGATGTAGTCAGTACAGAATTGACACCATATACGAAGAAGCCGAAACTCACTAACATATTACAAACATCTGGTGATAACCAATGTACAATAAGTTCATCTAGTCTACAGACAGTACAACAATTAGATGCCCTTTGGGTTTTGTCACACGCTTTGAATTTTCCAGATGCCCCTATGTAGGTAGGATTCAACAGCCGATATTCTAAAGACATTAATGATACCAAACAAAAAATTGTCTATCTCTCACCAATCAATGTATCGCCAACTGATATCTCCGTTGTTGTGGAAACAATGATCCGCAGTCAAAAAATAGCAGCTGAATTTCAACAACCTCATATTGATGTCACCTACGATTTAGCTATAGCTAAAGTAGCAATGCAGATCCAACCCACCGAAAAACCACGATTTGATTATTTATCCATCTAGGTGCCTTTCACATCATGCTTGCTTATTTTAAAGCCATAGGCAAATACATTACCGATTGCGGTCTCACGGACGTTGCCGTTGAGAGTGGAATTATTGCCGGTGGTTCGGTAAATAGTTTTCTAATCGGAAAACATTTCAATAGGTGTAAAAGAATACACCCGATGATGGCTCTGGGCTTGGAGTGCCTTATGTTCGAAGCATTTGTGAAGCACGAAGCTATAAATAATTGTGATGAAGTACGTTGCGCTTTAAATGTATATGTCGTAGTCCTATTGTGAAATCCGCCTTTTTGCGAAGATCCTAGGACCTTCATGAAGTGCCGGCTGATAGTGAAAAATGATCATTTTACACAATTAGCCGGGCCTTTTCCCCCATATAGTGTAATTTCGCTTGTTTCCCAATCAGACTAACTTAAATAGACGCCACTTCACGAAGAGCCGGCTGATTACGAAAAATGAGATATATTATTACAATTAGCCCAAATATTAATGTAATGAGGTGATCCGTCTGGAATTAAGCTTTATTTAATCTGATACAGATACGTGCGTGTATTTATAACAAAAATATTTATTTAAAAAAAATAACAAAATAATACTAAAATATAGTAAAACATGAAGTTTAAACAAAATTTACTTATTTATTCGCACATGGACCACTTTTGTGACACCGTGAATTACATTGCATATTTGCTTTAAAGCACTGACATCTTTTGCTTTTACATTGAGTTTTAGATGGTTGGCATGAACATTTAACGTAACCTTGTCCTTTAAAAAGAGATTCTAAAGATACTGCCTCCCTTACTGATATAAACTTATTTTTATTTATTTGATCCAAAGTAATAAACCCAGCTGTTGCTTTTTTTATATCTGGTCTATTTAACCACGATTTAATAATACCTCCGACAGTGTCAACCTGATACACTCCATTTTTAATGTCCGTTACAACAGTAATAAGGTTTTGAGGATCCCCTGGACTGCGATCAACTTTATCAATGTTAATAAGGACGCATTCACCCACATCAACATTAGGTAACATTTTTTTTGTCGCAGCTGCCATTTGATCAGCCTGGCGCTTTTGACCTGCAAATGCTGATAACTGTTACGCCTCGATTGTTTTCGAATTATTACATATATTACACATCGTTTTATTTATCGCGCATGAAAAATTTACAGTAAAATTACACATTTCACATACAATTGCTGGCGCATTATAAATTAGCTCTTGACATTCTACACATAAATCAGAACTCTGCAATTCACCAATTTCGCTTCTCATTGGAATATCCGGTTCTTCGGGTATAAGGATATCATCGCAAACTGTGTGTTCTTGACTGGTAATATTAAGAGTAATTCTGATAAAATATCATTCATATTTTTCCCATTATTTTGATCATATAAAGCAGTATTATTTTCAGTTTTTTCTAAACCATAATCTGAATCTGCTTTTCCAACGTTTCAACGTTTTCAACCATCGGTTAAAGATGTGAAAACTGCCCGAAAAAAACGTGTATGGAGCCCTTAACGCGGTAAATTCAAATTTCACCTCGTGATCTCGGCTCCGCGGGCTAGCCCATCGGTCGTATTCGGCTTTCAGCATTTGGGCCATTTGACGGGAAAAGTGTGCGTCGTTGAAACTTTAAACCTTGCCTAAAGACATTTTCGCGGTTTCGAGTAGTTTTTTTTTTGTAGGTATGTAAATTAGAATAATTATTATTAAACTATAATGGCAGATTTAAGTGCAAGTGTAAGTGTTCAGCCGCAGCCAAGTTCTGTTCGGGTCGCCGTAAGTAAGAAAGTGGATTTGGTTGATTTTTTGCTGAAGTGTAAATTTCATTTCCTTAATTTAGATGATAAATTATTTGTTCACAAATTAATGCCGCGGCCGGGTATTAAAAATTTAATTATGAACTATAAAACAAGGAATAGATCATTTAATACCTCTTGGTTCTATAAATACGAATGGTTGACGGGTAGCGAGACAAGAAATAAACCATTTTGTTGGAATTGTTTACTTTTCGCGGAAAAAGCGCAAAGTCCGTGAAATTCGACGGGATATAATGATTTAAAGCATTTAGGTGTATCCTTGCAAAAGCACTGCCAATTCGAAGACCATACTTTTTCATCACTTAAATTTAAATTATTTAGAAAAAATAATTATAGCATACAGTGCGCTATAAATTCAGCATATCGCGAGAATATATTGAAACACAACGAGTTAGTAAAGAAAAATCGCGACGTATTACAAAGACTAATTGATTTGATAATTTACTTAGCAACGCAAGAGCTGGCATTTAGGGGTCATGACGAATCTCAAGATTCATTAAATCGGGGCAACTTCAAAGAACTGGCTTATTTACTATCTAAATTTGACAACAATTTTAAAGAATTTTTAGATGAATCTTCCGTTTTTAGCGGTTTGTCGAAAACCATTCAGAACGATTTAATCGATAGTATTAATTCAGTCGTTCGTGATGTTATTTCTGCTGAAATAAAAGATTCATCTTGTTTTTCTTGGCAGATCGATGAATCTACAGATATCACGTGTTTATCACAATTGTCAGTCATATTTCGATTTGTAAGAAATGATCAAGTAGTAAAACGCTTTATGGGCTTCTATGATGTAAGATGTAAGTGCAGAACGCAAAGCTGATGATCTGTTTAATTTATTAATAAATAAATATCAGGAGTTCGATATTGCAAAAAAATTAATAGGTCAAACGTATGATGGAGCATCCGTTATGTCAGAAGAATTAAATGGTTAAACAGAAAAAAAATAAAGATATAGCACCTCTAGCAATATTTGTGCGCTGGCTACGCTCACAGAATGAATTTAATTTTACAAGATTCCGCTACTAAAGTAAAAGAATGCCGGATCTTCTTTGCAAATCTTACGGGTATATCAACTTTTTTTTCGAAATCTACGAAGCGTTCCAGAGTTTTAGATGAAATTGGGTCTAAGCGTGTGCCAGGAAGTTCGGAAATGAGGTGGAATTTTAAATCGCGAATTATCGATACTGTTATTAACAGTGGCGGCTCGCGCCCTGTAATCTAAGGTAGGCGACATATTATTATAACAGTGCGCACACCGAGTAGCCCGAGCTCCCCCTCCCCCCGCTTTTTCGGGATTTAAAAAAAAAATTGTGGTGCCACGGCCACTTGTCATTAATAATTTACTAAAATTAAGAAAAAAATAACGTTTTCGAAATGTTTTAAAAAAAATTACCTAAAAATATTTTTTTTTAAAATTTAGATTTCAATCAAAAAAAAAATGCGGAAACAAAAAAAAAAACAAAATGAAACACACCTTTACAAAGTTGTATGAATTTAAATTATGATCGTAATTTTTGTGTTATATCCATATTTCATTTAATTTCACTAAATCCTTAGATATATACACTACCTACTGTTATTGACAGATACCTACTATAAGATGCAAAGATGCAGTAAATATTCTTCTATATTATAAACAAATACAAATAAATTAATTTTTATTAACATAGATCTTTTTTACTTACTTACCAAAAATGCATGGTTATTTAATTATGCACCTTTGAGCTTATGTAGTTTTCTTCTTTTTAATACTATTTCTAAAAAAGATTAAAGTTGAATACTATATAACTAAAAGATATCATAATATTCTTATACTTAACATAGATTTTGTTTTTAATTTTTGATTTTTTTTTTGTTTTTTTTTTAGTTTTTTATTTTAGTTGTAAAACAACTAATTTTTATAAATAAGGTTTATTCTTCTTTCCTTTAAAAGTGCAAACCTACTTATTATTAAATCTGTAAAATTATCAGATCCCTGTAAAGAGCAAAAGAGTTCCTTTTCGATGGAAATTAAAGCAAGTGATGATAAGCGCTCATTACCTATTTTATTTCGGGAATATGTTTTTATGCGTTTAAGGCATAAAAAATGTCCTTTCAACTGATGTACTTGTGATTGGTATTGTAGCAATAAGCGTAAAAAGTGTAAAAGCTTGGAGAAATATTTCTTTAAGACCATTATCTATAAAATGTTTTTAAAACGACTCAACATGCGACTACATTAAATGTAGTCGACTACAACGACTACATTTAATGTTGTTAGTTCTTCATCGTGAAAAATTACACTTAACTCATTAATTAGTTGCTGTTTGTCAAAAATATTTTTATAAAGGTTGGTGACACTTGTAACTAAAAAAGTTGGAAAATTTTTCTCATACTCTTGGAACTTATAAGAATCAACCAATGCAAAATAAGTTAACTGCGATAGATCTGCAAACCGAACATCTATTTGCGTCGAAATATTATCAATAATCTCATAAAATAAAATTCGCAAAGAAGACTTCATCCCCTTTGATAATTTTATTCTTTTTGATGGTGTAGGATTATCCACGCTATCTATCATATCGCCTGAAATTCTAATTTTTGCTTCTTCAAAAAATTGTTCGAAGGTTAATTCATTCCGCAAGGACTGTAGACGCTCTTTTGTTAAAAATACCTGTTTTTGACAATAAGCTATATCTAAAGACTTTTTTTGCAAAATACTAAATAGTGGATCCGTAATATCAAATACATTTTTGTAAGCCGCGGTTAAAAAAGAAAATTCTAAACCTTTCATAAATCTAAGATATCCCTTTGCCCCCTCAATTGACTCGGATGATGAAGATTGATCGTCAATAATTGTTTGAAAAACTTTTTTTAAGTCATTCCATTTTGAATCTAAAAGATGAACGATTTTTGAACGTGAAGCCCATCTGGTATCTACAGCAGTCGGTATCCTTTTTCCAACTATAGAGTCCAAAATAAATGTTCGCTTTGCAGATTGATGGAAGAAGCCGGGAATTGAAGTTACGCTCGCAAAAAAAGTTCGGCAATTTTTAATAGTTTTTGCTCCATTCTGTAGAACTAAGTTAAATCGGTGCGCACTGCAATGTGTAAATAAAGCTAATGGAGCATCGTCTTTAATTTTTTTTTGCAAACCATTTAACGAACCAGCCATTACGCTAGCGCCATCATAACATTGACCAACTAAATTTTTCTTATAATCAAAAGGACTTAAAACAGAAACAATTAATTCGTACATCGCGTCTGCCGTTCTATCTTGACTTACATAAAAAAATCCCAAAAATCTCTCTTTAATGTCACCAGATTGGTTTACATATCTGACCGAAATAGCGCATTGTGATTTTTCTAAAATGTCAGTAGTGTCATCAGCTTGTACAGAAAAAAATAATGATTCTTTTATTGCTTTATGTATTGTCTCCAAAAGATATTCAGAGATACAACCTATTATATCGTTTTGGATAGTCTTAGACAAACCAGAAAAATTATTGCCTATTTTTTTTAAATGGTTTTGCATTTCGATGTCACGTTTAATTAACAAGTTAAATGTTTCACGAAAATTGCCAGTGTTAAAAGAATCAGATTTTTCATCGTGGCCTCTAAAAGATAGTTCTTGTTTTGCAAGATGACAAGTGACATCAATCAAATAGCTCAATAAATTTCTATTTTTTCTTACATCCTCGTTATAGGATTTTAAAAACAAAGAAGACTGTATTTTTAATGCATCCTGTATAGTGCTACTATTTTTTTGCAAGCGCTTTAGACTAAGGTAGCTACTCATATGCTCCTTTGACGATTCATGTTTTTTTATGCTAGCTGACAGATTTTTTTAATCGCAAAAACCCTGAGACACCCAAACATTATTTCTATTACCTCCGAAAAGTATACAAGGCCAACAAAACAAACTTTGTTTAAAATAACTACCACATAACCATTGATGGGTTTCGAACCACTGGGTCTTAAAGGATCGCGAGAATGCTTGGCCTTGCTTTTTGTCAGGTTTTAAAATTGAAAGGGGGGGTGTATATTGGTCGCCCAATAGAAATTATTTCCCTACGATCATTTTCAGTTAGGCGGGAAAATGAGTTTCTTGTAAAGAACAAATTACATCATGCACAGGGGTTTCGGCGAGATTATTGGCCATTCTAAAAAAAATAGTAAAAGGATCAAACAACTAGGTTAGGTATGCACCTCTACTTCTACAAAAATTACCTACTTTCTACTCTATATTATAATATTCTCAAAAATATACAACCCCTTAATAGGTACCTCTACTACCTCTACAAACTTTAATAGCACAATTATTATTCTAATATACTTATACTTATCTAATATAAACCAAATTCAAAATTCAATGGAGAAGCAACCATACGACGTACGACAGCAGAAAAATCGTTCAAAGCAAGAAAAGGAAGAAACGGAAGAAACCAGCCACAAACCGTTAATGAATAAAAACAAAACCCCGCCAAGAAAAATCTGGAATTATTTTCCTCCTATCATATTATTAGTATTAATTAGTACCAGCACCATCTTTATTGCTCCTATGTAGTTTTAAATAAGTGCAACAAAGACGCCACAGAGCACAAAATCCCGTCCCACCATTGATTTTTCATTGAACGAGGGCTCATCTCATCCGTGATTTAATTATCATACTGAAACTCACCCAATTGTACTAAAAATTAAATACGTTATAAAAATCGTAGTCATTGCTTGAAAATTTTACAGCAAAAAACCTAGACTGCCATGAAGAATGTACATTTTAATATGTTTTACATTTAAGTAAGAAAACAGAATCTGTACTGCGTGCTAAATTTTTTTCCACTTGTGCTAGATTTAGTACAATCGTACTCTAAAATCACCAGCCCTTTCCCCTTTATTGATCGACGAACGAGCGCTTCGACGAAGACGGTCGAAGGCGCCCGAATTGTCCGCCTAACAGTGCACTTTTTGTCGCATAGAATAATTTTGTTTCACGTCGGCCGCTGTAAGTTTTGTATAGGAGATTGCCGCCGTAGAGACCATTAAATACAGGCGGTTGGAAATATCGCCTTCCCATATATATCGTATTTATTTGATTTTATGAGGCCAGTCGCTTTAGGGTAGAAACATAGTGGAGCGGCGAGTCAAGAGTCAAGCGGCGCGTTTTAAAATCTTCCATACAATCAAGTTGATGCGCACATAGTGAGGCAGCGAGCAGTGCTGCATGCATCGACATAAATCTTGACTCATCGCTCGTGAAATCACCAACGATTTCTTTGAAGCGCTGCTCCAGTCGATTTGGGGCTTCCATTGCAGGTGGTACGGCGTGTTTGTTGTTTTTTGTTCTAGTTTTTATAATAGTTTAAACAACATGAACGTGGAGTTGTTTATTCTGTCAATACGGAATCGAGAACCTATATGGAATCAGCAGCTGAATGACCATCACAATCGTTATACATTGGACAAACTATGGAAAGAAGTAGGTGAAGGAAATAATTGTACAGGTACGTTTGTGTATACTAGGTAGGGCAATAAACAATTTTCTACTAATGTAATACTTCTAAATATTTATTATTTATATACAAAAAATAAAATAAATTGTTGACCTAAAGGTAACTTTACAAAAGAAAAAATGTTTAGATTTGTTTTATAGGTTTTCCAAAAACGTTTTTCTGATTGTTTACACAACGAACCGTTTTTTTAATGAATGTTTCTTTAGTCTCTTGAGAAATGAATCATATTCTCATTAAAATCATCACTTGATTGGCGTCCTCTTCGACGTCGTCCTATTGGTACTTCAATGTTCTTGGGTTCAACTGTTTGAACCTCTGTTAAATGCCTCTCAAATCCCTCCTTATCTATGATAGTGTTTTGAAGAACACACATACATTTTACTATTATGTCTACAGTTTGATGATCAGTTTCAATACTTTTAAACAAAAGTCTCCATTTAGAGAACATGATTCCAAACGTACACTCTATACTTTTTCGATCCCGAGTGCCTTTTATTGAAGACCATTTTTTCATCATTGAGATTCTCTACGTTGTGAGGTGTCAGATCACGCACAGATAAGGGAAAGGCTTCATCTGCGAGAAATACCAATGGCGTCGTAAAATTAGTTCCAGGCAAACAAGCATCATCCGGAATATCAACTTGATTGTTTTTTATCATGTGGTAAAAGTCACAGGACGCAAAAGTGGCTCCATCACTTTGCTTGCCAAACCCACCAACATCTATTACAAGAAATCTATATTTTGCATCACAAACTCCTAGCAAAACAATGGAGTAGAACTTTTTGTAATTGTAAAACATCGTGCCTGAATGTGGTGGGCACGAAATTCTTACATGCTTTCCATCGATGCATCCCATGCAATTTGGAAAATTCCACAAGTGACTGAATTCCTTGCTTGTCTGAGCAAAGATTTCTTTTGAATGATGTTGCATATGTAGGGGTTGCAAAACATTCCATAGAACATTAACGGTTTCTTTCACTATCCTGCTAAAGCCCTGGTTTCCTCAAAAGCGGGTACCGATAAATTGCGGCCGCACTAATGCGTTGAATGACGTCATAGAAAACTGTACTATGCACATCATTAGCAATGGTTTTTAAGGATGCGTTGGTGGTCGCCGCAACGCAATATGACTGTACCGGCATAATGAATGCGGCAGCCATTGCGGCGAGAAACAGTTCGTTGACGATTTATTACTGTGTTGATGTGGTGACTTGTTGTGATTTCGTTTATTTTTTTATTATAAAACTGATAAAATAGGTATTTATGTTTTATATTACAAAGTTAACGTTATATAATGGTGTTTTTTTTTTATGTGTTCTGGTATAAAACACCATAAATGGACAAGTGAGCAGGATGAAATATTGATAGATTTTGTTAGAAATCATGAATGTTTATATAATGTTCAATGTAAAGATTACAGAAAAACCCAATTAAAACAGAGTTTATGGACGGAAATAGCCCATATACTACAAATAACGGGTAATACAATAATAGAACTTCTTATTACCATAAAAAATATATGTATATTTTTATATATTACATTGTTGTGATTGATTTAGTTTTCTCGGTAATGCTGTTCCTGCCATGCTACAGCACCGGGTCCATTAAAATACGTTTTAAATGTCTCACGAATTTGAACTGGTATATTTGCCCCGCGTACGTTGTTGTGAATTAGTGGAAGTAAATTTTCTGTAGGAAGTGAGTATTTCTCTGTCCTATTAGTCACTGTCGGAAGAATATTTGCTTCTCGCAGAAGATTATATAAAATACAGGCACACATTATAAGTTTATCCGTGGTTTCCGGACGCGTAGCAATTGGCTGAAAAAATATCCGAAAAAATGCACGAGGAATGCCAAAGGTATTTTCAGTTGTCCTGCGAGCTCGGGAAAGTCGGTAATTATAGATTGCTTTAGTTTTATCAGAACTGATTGATATACTGATTACTGAATTACTGATTGATTTCGTGGATATGGTTTAATGAGATGCTCATGAAGAGCAAATGCCTCATCGCCGAGAATAACATGGGGCACCAGCATATTCATGCCAGGCAATTGTTGTGGCGGTGGAATATTAAATTCTTTTTTCAGAATTTTTTTTCCAACTCTACTTTTTAAATATATGCCTAAAATAAAATTTATTTTATTAGAAAAATTATAAATTATATTCCTTGTTTGCATTTTACCTGCATCTCCTTCTCTGCCGTACGATCCTATGTCTACTGCAACAAATTTATTTTCTGCATCTACAAGTGCCAACATCACTACAGAATGAAAGTCCTTGTAGTTGAAGAAAGTAGATCCACTATTTTTTGGAGCCTTTATCCGAATGTGCTTACCATCAATTGCTCCAACACAGTTCGGAAAATCCCAAAGAGATCTGAATTTCGTAGAGATGGTTTTGAACATTTCCTCTGTTGGTTGTGGCATTACCAAAGTAAGCATTCTTGCAACAATGGATTCAGCAACCTGCCTTATTATTACACTAATCCACGAATGGCATATTCTAAACTGAAACGCCAATGATCGAAATGATTCTCCTGTAGCTAAAAACCTAAAAAAATAACATGTAGTAATTTAGAACACTTGCCTCTTTATTTTTATTTTTATATTTATAGATAATGACTGCAGCAAGAGATGGGGATATGTAAGAGATTATTACATAAAGAGACGAGGCAAACCTAGCACGGGTTCGTCTGGGGAAGCAGCAAAGAAAAGATCTGAGCAGCTGTCATTTTTAGATAGTATCTCTTCAGGCAAGAGAAGGTAAATTTATGTTACCTTATTTTGCTGATAATACAAACTTTATTATATTTTCAGCACTCTCAGCAACATAGAAAATTCTGAATCTCAGGAGAGTGTAAAAAATAGCACGGCTCATTGCAGTAAAGAGAGCAACAACAGTCTGAATTACTTACTGTAGACGACACTAGTAGCAATATTTTAGATATTCCAGAAAATGGAGCTGAAACTGAGAAAACTCCAAAAGTTACTAAACGTAAATGTTCAACTACATACACACCTGCTGATGAACGTTTGAAGATATTAAGACAAATAGCTGAAAGGCAAGATCAAAACAAAATGGAAAAGCAGGATGAAAATGATTTATTCTTTGCATCCATAGCAAAAATAACTAGCAAGCTGCCAAAAATCGTTCAGGCTAGGCTTCGAATGCAAATTGGAAATTTAGTTGGAAATGCAGAGATAGAACATCTATCACCATTGCCAAGTGCTGACTATGGGCGTGGACCATTATCAGCAGGTAGCTCAACATCATACAGTACATTTGTTTCCGATGATTCTGTAACACCAATAGGAGCATCCGCTACTTTAGTATTGGCGGAGCCCAGCCAAGAGTATTTTATAAATTTGTAAATTTATCAAAACATGTGTATTTACTAAAACATACATGCTACTTTACTTTACTGTATTTGTGTTTGATGTAGTTAGTATTAATGAAATACATACCTTAGAAGCAGGCATAATTTTTGCTCAGGAGTCAATGGATTTTGAACACGATTTGTTGGTTTTGAAAAAAGATCATCTTTTATATATCCCAAGACATAATCAAATAAGACTGGTGTCAAACAAAAATATTCCCTGAACTTATTTTCGTTAGTATATAGATGGCGACAAATCAAAATTTTGTAAGCACCCTCTGTAGTTATTTTCTTAAAAAGGTCAGATTCACTCCTTTTATGTATCTCTTCATCTAATTCCTCTCCATTTAACACTACCAAAAGAGCAACATCGAGATCGTCCATGTCGATTGTTTTTAACGCAAAACGGTACTGGCGACGCTTTCTGAGTTTACACATTTATTTGCCGCAATTAATAACCCTGATTTTTCCACCGCAATCCGTCATTCAACGCATTATTGCGGCCGCAACTTATCGGTACCGCTTTTGAGGAAACCAGGACTTAACTGTAGAAGCTCCAACACGAAATGAGAATGATAAACTTTTGAATGAAGAACCAGTTGCCAAGTATCTGCAATAAAATATCATATTATGTAATTTTCAGTAATATTTAATATGATGTTTAAATTTAGTTCTTAGGTTCTCTTCTTTCAGTTAAAGAAGCTCAAAGCAAATGGAAATCGCTACGGGACTATTACAGGAAGGAAGTAAGAAAAATGCAAGAGGAAAGATCGGGATCCAGCTCTGATTCTGTGTATAAATCTAATTGGCCATATTTTTTGTTGTTAGACTTTATGAGGTCTCAATTCAAAACTAGGCCTATATCTGGAAATATAAAGAGAAACTGTGAAAGTGGGCAGGAGCAGACTGAAAAAACATTTCTTGAAGAGCCAACTGGTAACGACGAGAATGTTGTGGAAGAAAACGTGACAGACGATCTAAATAAAAGTAATGAGTGGAGCGTCGGTGGCAATGCCAGTGTCACAAGTTCATCAACTTCCACAGACAAAATTACAAAGGAAGGTCTTGTCCACCCAAACAATTTCAATAAGAGGAGGGCACAAAGTCAGGACTTAAAGAAATTGATACAGATCGAAGAAAAGAAGATGGCGATGTTAGAAGAAAAGCGGACAAGACGAGCAGAAGAAAAGCCAGATGATGAAAAACATGCTGTTTTTTCAAAGTCTTTTGCCTCACATACAAAAAATCAATGGAGCCGATAAACTTTTTTTTCGAAATGATGTTCAAAATTTAGTGCTGAAATATGCGTACAAAAAGGACGTTTCTAGACCGTCTACGAGTAGTTGTGGTTCCACTCGTCAATTATTTGTGTCTACAGGCATTTCTCTTCCAGAAGTCCAACACCTCAGGACAATAACATCCTAGATCTGGATCAGTGGTCTCGTGGTTATGACTACTCATATGATAGAACTTAAGTTTTTATAAAACAATCTCTAGTTTTATCTTTTGTACTGCGTAACCAATATTTATTTCAATATTAGCCATTAAAATGTGTTACAATTTTTTATTATCTAGTCAGTTTCTTACCTAAATGTTATAACCAGCTTCTCCTCAGGTTCAATAGGCTGCTTGACGAAATTGGTGAATTTTGTTACGATTTCAGGTTGTATGAGATCGAAAATAGACACAAAGGTACTGTGCTCCATCCTGGTGTATTGAAAAAACCGATTAGGGTACTCCTTTAGTTGTGGAAATAGGTCATGGTATTCGCCTAATGTATGACGTTCTTGGTTCAATGGATGAACAGCATAACTTCTAACACCTTTAAGACATAACACTTTAAGAGCACTATTTTCCAACAAGTAATCATCTTCACTGCCAGACAGCATTTTGCTGAATGAATTCATGACATGAAGCTCTCTTCGCAGCAGTTCTCGCCGCTCTACTATGTACATGTGAAAGCGACGCTTGCATCTTGAATCAAAAACGCGCCGCTTAACTCTTGACTCGCCGCTCCACTATGTTTTTACCTTTAGACTAGCTCAGGTTTCACTTAAAGTGGCGATAGATGCATGCGTATTAACATTAGACTAGGAAGTTTATCAGATATTTTAATATTACATTAAGAAGAATGATTATATTATATAAATTATAATGGTCATTTTTTTTCAAATTTACAAGTGAATTTTATAAGGTAGGCGGCGCTTACCTTGCCTACCCTGACGAGCCGCCGCTGGTTATTAAACAGAGGCATCAACTGGTGGACGTTTTTGAATATATTGTCAATAGCCAGAATTTCGCTAAAGACCATGAGGCAATTCGGCTTTAAAAAGATTTTAAATGATTTTACGTTTTTATTTTTATTAAATGTTTTTAATCTCATTTTTGAACAGACGGAGTTAGTTATTTAATATATTACAAAGCAGATTATCTGACATCTCGTACTGTAAAAATCGAAGTGAAAATCTTCTAGGAACTTTAAAAAATTATCGGGAAAATGATATTTTCTTTGAGAGAATTTTTAATGACATATCCGTAACTATAGGGCCGCCACCAGAAAAGAAACGAAAAAAAAATTACGACGAGCTGACTGATTCAAAATTATATTTTAAACGCGTTTATAACGAAATATTAGATTTAGTTGTCAGTCAAATTGATGTTCGATTTAAAGATCTCAAAAATCTAGTTTTTTTAGAATTATTGGATAAGATTAAATTCCCTTCTTATAAATCTATATTTCCCCAAAATTTGCTTAATTCGTTATTTGCATCTTACCCAGAGTTTTTCAATAAACAAAAATTACAAAGCGAGTTGACGGTTTGGTACTCAGATGCTGATATATTAGGAGTTTCTTGAAAATATACAGATATTCTTCAGTTTTTTTTGCACAGACGTTTCGGAAATCTATAAATTATTATGTTTGGTACTGTCGCTCCCTACTACATCCGCTTCGGTAGAAAGAATCCATGACTCAAACGAGAGAAAAGGGGTTAATAAAATATTTACAAGAACATCCTGAAATTTCAACATTTTATAAAAAGGTCATTGATCACTTCGCGTTAACAAGAAATAGACGAATCAAACTGATTATATATAACATATAATATGAACTAATAATATATATATATAACATATAACCTAAAAACGAAAAGTTTTGAATATTTAAATATTTTATAGGGTGTTCCACCGCGAATAACCGCGATCTATATATAGAAAATTACACATAGAAAAATTTTCCTATGTGTAGTTTTCCCATATACAGATCGCGGTGGGTTTGTATATAATATGTATATAATTATTATGAAATAAAATGTTATGTTATTCAGAATTTATATGTTTTGTTTTTGATATTTTCAAGAAGTTTTGTTTAAGTTTATATTTTTTTTTCATTTTACATATAATCTGCTAATAGTCCTTTAGTTTCAGAATTTACGTTTTGTTTTTTGATGTTTTGTTTTTTATGTTTTTTAAGATTATTCGACTGTGTAAGCGGCACCTAAAAAATTTTTTAGAAAAGACTCCGGCGAGACGCCTGCGGCGGGATTTTTTACACCATTCATACTCACTTGCTCATTCCTCATTTCATCTGCCCACTCATTAATAATTCCCACGAGCCGCCACTGTCCCCACTATACGGCTTTTTCCTAGGAAATTTTTTGTAAAACTCCTCGTAGTGTTTTGAGAATAATAATTCATTATTTGGTTCCATTTTGGCACCTACACTGAGACTTGGACACACTAAGTGAATAAACCAAAACAAATTAAACACGGAAGCCGCTTTATTCACTATAAGCCGGCGCTTCATGAAGATCCTAGGATCTTCGCAAAAAGGCGGATTTCACAATAGGACTACGACATATATAAGAACGTAGACATTTGTTTCCTTGATATAGTAAAAAACCCCGATGTTTCAATGATGTTGACGAAATTCTTCAAATACCAACAAGATTGCCCGAGTGGAAAATTTGGAAAAACCCCACAATTTTACACTGTATACATAAATCTCGTCCATTATTATCTGACACTAAGCCGGAGTATTAGGACTGGAGACTTCTTACTTTTCAAATACATACTACCGAAAATAGCGAATTTATTTTTCGTATTTAACCAACCGAATTATGCACGTTGGCTAGTCAGATATATCGATAATTTGACCATTATTGAGCAAACGCACCCATCGTTGTATGTTGCCATGAAAAATGGCTTCTTCGGTATAAAACGGACCAATAAATCTTTTTCAAGACAACCAGTTGATATCACCTTAGAATAGACGATCAATGCCGATGCGGCAAAACGATTAACAGGAATAATTCATTTCACAAATTCCATTTCTGCCCGGCAACGTTGGGCGAAGAGTCATGCTATTCGTGCTGCTATCATCTCTCATGTTTACGAGACTGCTGGTATGAAGAAACGTCCAGACATCATAACACAACTGGAGCCTCATATAATCAAAAAAGAATCTCAGCAACTGCAAAATTTTATAAAAACGTTTGATAAATTTATGAATCCCTTCGATGGTAACATTGATAGAAACTTTCTGTTCAACATCACAACAGGAAAGGCAGCATCATTGACGGTTGGGAATTATTTATTAAAAGTGGAGCAATCAGGCCATTAGTTAAGGAAAGAATTTATTGCTCAATGCTTTATAGACCCAGAACGATTTGAGAAAGCTATCACGAGGGTCGATATTCAGAACTTCTCAGCAAATGCAGTGAATAGCAAAATAAAGTTTGCAAACAAGATTTACGAAATACGTATGCAACGAGATTTATTTGCATGAATTTTGGCATTATCAATGAATTTTAATATCGACGTTGAAAAGGTATTGTCGTACCCAATAACACCTATTCCGTTATCATTATGTCATTCAGACGGAGTAATTTGTAAAACTGAAAAATCGGCTATTACTCAAGTTTTACAAATAAAGACGGCTGATAATATACCGCAAATATTTGACATTGTAATCATCGATGGGTTTTTCCTTCTTCACTGTATGAAAGAAATCCCAAATACATTCGGAAGTTTATCAAAAAAAATTATATCATTTATGCAGAAGACACTAGCCAAACGATACGAAATAATTTTTGATCAATATTTCACTCCATCTATAAAAGATTATGAACGCCTACAGAGAGGAAATATCAGTAATTTAGGCTACAACATTAAAAGACCCGAACAGACACGACCTAAAGATTTTAATAAGGAACTCAGAAATAGCAAATTTAAAGATTCACTGGTGAGATTTCTCATTGATCATTGAGGAAGAGCGGAAATGTTTATTAGTCAATCGATTGTGAAATTAAATTACGATGTATGTTATACATATGAGAGTCACGGTGTCTCCGTATTGAAAATCATCGATGAAGACTTATCATGTGAACTGCAGGAGAAAGCAGATACAAAAATTATATACCACGTATGCAAAGCAGTCTGTGAGAATGTAGTAATTAAATGTTCTGATACTGACATTCTTATCATCATGCGGGGAAACATGGACCATCTATCTTCTGATCAGTTGCGGATTTTGATGGAAATGGGAACGGGAAATAATAAGCGGCGCATCAACATCAATGACCTCACTGAGCAACTCGGCCCATCATTATGCCAAAGTTTACCAGGGAACCTGAAGTTTACCAGACTGGAAAATATGAATACGATTCAAACAAGAAATCAGCCTTTTTAAGTTTTGGAAAAATTCGTTTGCGAAATGTATAATTTGAAGTATATCTCTGATCTGAACGTCGGTCGCTTCTCGAAATTCTGGGAAACTTATAAGGCATCGGATGTCAACGAGCCATTCCAGAAACGGCTGAAAAGTTTCGATGTATCATGCATACCACCATGTACAACGGAGCTCCATCAACATCTGCTTCGTACACAATCTATTGCAAATATATGGCGAAATGCATATTTAAAATATCCAACATGCTATCCCCCAGAGTCCAATGGTTGGGTGAAAAATGGCGAATTTCTCAGCTTCAAATGGTTTGATGGCGACCAATTCCTTCCATCAGTTCTTGGAGCCATAGTTGAACCCCCTGCAACGAATGCCGACAATGAGTCAGGTATATTATTTCACGATTTCATTCATTGCCAGAAATATTGCCATTTTTCAGGTATTTTACATTTTATTTTTTTTTTCCAGATACTGAAGCTAAGGAAACGGAATCTGATTACTGTAATTCAGATAACGAATCGACATCCTCGGAAGAAAACTGAATTATTCAATTAAAAGTAGAAAATGGACTACTGTAAATAATGTAAAAACTATATATTTAACATCTTGCTTTTTCAATAAACAGAAATACAGTACTTTCAATCTTTTCATAAAAAAAGCTATTACTAAAAATCCTATTCCATTTTTTTCATTTCAGCAAGATTATGCGGGGAGACAGCATGTGAACGATATACGCTCTCTCTCGCGCGCTTGCATCCACGTAACTCTGTCTCGCGCGTACTTACAGGAATGACATTTTTGACGTTTTTATATGATGCAATCGTCAAAACGGGCTGGCTCTAGATATTTAACATATTTATAACATTGCTAATGTCCCGTAAAAAAGACTGCCGGTAGAAAGTATGTTGACTTGTACTTGAATCCACGCACTTTCAACATAAGCTGGCAGTACTTTACAATCGTGAAAATGGGCTGGTAATTTTGATTTCATTTTCTAAATACTCTAAATAACATACTATGAAAATTTCAACTGGTAGGAAGTATGTTAAGTAGTCTTCTTTTATTAACAACTTTAGAAAATAAAAAAAATTAATACCCAGCGTTGTTGAGCAGCCAGCCCGGCGGATTTTGATTTATAAATTAGTAAACTAATCTCACAAAAAATTTCAACCGGTAGGAAGTACAATGGGTTTTTTGGTCATGAGCTCTTAGTCTATTCGTGCTACACCAACAATGTCGACTCGCAAACGGTCTTCAACTCTAATGATTTCGAGGACCAGTCTGCAACGAATGTTACATCTCGATTTGAAACTACACCCTTATAAGATCCAGCTAGTCCAAGAATTAAAAGCCTCGGACCTGGAAGCAAGAATGACTTTTGCAAATGTAATGTTGGATACTTTTCAAGACTTTGAAAATATGCTCTGCTCCGATGAAGCTCACTTTCATCTAAATAGATTTGTGAATAGATAAAACTGTCGTTATTGGAGTTCCGAGAATCCGCGCGTGAAACATCAAAAACCACTTCATTCTCCGAAAGTTAATGTTTGGGCTGCAATTGCTAAGTGGGGAATTATGGGACCTTTCTTCATTGAAGATAATCGAGGCCGAGCCATTACTGTGAATTCGGAAAGCTACATAGCAATGTTAAGAAATTTTTTAGCCCCAGCCACTTTGCAAACTCGCACCACTATAACCTCAACCCAATACTGTACTTTTGATAATCATGGCTAACTATTTAGCATTGGCTGACCACACTGACAAACTTACAAAATCTTGCAAAATAGGATGTGGAAACGTTCTGAAAGTTAAAACTAAATTCAGCCAAATCAAATATCTTGATGAGGTATAAAAGCACTGACGAAAAGAACAGCGCCCAAATCAGTTAGCGTGTGGATACTAACAAGGAGAAAGTTTGCGATAATGCATGACCCAATTTAGGAGTAAAACCATATTACTTAGATGAAAAAAATGTGTTGCCGGACATTCTCGAATCCATTGAATGGGTCGAGAGAAAAATGTGTAAAATAGGCAGAAAATGCATGGCTGTGGGTGAAAATTTGTGCTGGGGATCAGACCTTGGAGTATGTAAAACAGATACAACTAATACTTGGGTTAAAGAGAGCACCATCACTCAAAAAGGGATATTCCACACCAAGCATTTCAGAGATGTCTGCATTATGGACTGGGCTTGTTCTGTCAAAGAGTATAAAAGGAGAGTGCATCACGCACCTGATGGAACCATATACATTGTTATTAATGACATGACAGTCCAAGTTGAAGAGGAATTCCTTAATCAATATATCAATTATAAAAGAGAATTAGTTATATTTATAAAAGAAGAAATAATAGTTAAAGAGGAGCAAATAACAATAAAATGTTTCACGGAAGAAAATAGTTTATATTGCATTGACTCTGAAAAAGATAGAGCAGAATATATTAAGATAGAAAAGAAGAGCAAATGTAATCATTGGGGTTCCAACAATTACTGCCTTAGAATCCCCACGCTAATACGCACCTGCCATACTTTCAGCTTGAGTATTGCAGTGGTAAGATAAATGTTTCCCGCAAGACTGATTTCTCGCAGAGGCGATATTTCATGGCCTCCTCGAAGTCCGCACCTTACTCCAGCTGATTTTTTCTTATGGAGACACCTTAAGAGTAAAGTGTATTGTAATAATCCTACAACTAAACTAAACTACAACTTAAGGACAATTTCCGACAGGAAATTGGATTAATCTCACAAGTTACTAAGGTATTTCAAAACTTTCCCACACGATTGGAGGAGTGCCGTCATCGTGGATCATCATTTGGACGATTTAATTTTTAAAACATAAATTCCCATATACTCTCTATATATTTCAGTCAATAAACAATACCAAAACATTGTCGTTATTTTTTACCTAATTTCTTAAAAATGAATTTTCTTATGGGCCACCCTGTATAATGAAAGAAAGCTAGAGTTACTACAGATAATGTCAAAAGTAGATGCAGTTTGTTTAACGACAGACGGATGGACTTCGGATGGATAATCAAAGCTTTATTGCCCTAACGGCCCATTTTATTAAAACTTATGAAGGAAAACATAAGCTTGATTCCTGTCTTTTAGGATGTATACTGTTCAACGAGAAACATACGGCAATAAACTTGTCAGACTTTTTGAAGTCTCAAGTACATGAATGGGGCCTTACAAATAAAGTTTCCTGCATTATATCAGATAATGCTGCAAATATCACTACTGCAATAATGATTACTAACTGGCGTTTCTTCCCTTGTTTTGCACATACTCTTAATTTAGTGTTACAGAATGCCATAATAGAACTCCAAGAGGAAATCCATAAAGTTAAAAAAATTATGCAATATTTTAAACAAAGTTCCAGTGCACTGGTGAAATTAGAAAGTATGGAATCACAAATGGGAAAGTCGATCTTTAATACCAGCATTTTTAAAAATGTAATTTTGAAAGAAAGACCCAGGTGTTGTTTACGCTCGGACCGGAAAATAATTTTGTTTTTTCAATTTTTTAAGAAAATACACTGAAATTAATATGTCCATGGGGAAAAAAATGTTGGAAATGCTGCAGAAGTTAGAAACTCATCCTGATACGGAGGTAAGTAAACAATTTAACATAATTTTTAATTCTTAACCTTAAATTCTGCTGTGTATCTGGTTCCTTTTTAAAAAACGGAATTTTAATGCATGTGGCATTTGGATCCGTTATAAAGTCGTTTGGATCTTTTTTAAATAATGCATCTTTTAAGATTATACATTTTTTGAATTCACTTTCTATTATATATATTTTAAATATTTATTTTTTTTAGGACGTAACTGACCTATACACTGAACCAATGGAAGAGGAGACCTCACAGATAATTTCTTGTAATATTCAAGCACAGGTTAAGATAGAGAGAATAATTAAGTTTTTTGAAATAACATAACTCTGTTTTTAGGCTTTTCCCAATACTTCCATGGAAAAATGTAACGAAACAAATCAGGAAAATTGCTGCTCTAATAATTTAGTAATGCCAGATACCATCAACCATCAGGTTAATATTGTAGTATAGTGACAATATACCATATTAATAAGGAAAAACATGTTTATTAGGTGTTCATAATAAATAATTTGTTGTATCTTTGTCTTCTAGGATCCTTGCTTCAGTGTAGAACCCTTTTTATTAGCAAAGGATGACCAAGAAACTTATAATGCAGAACTACCTACAACTGATATTCAGATAAACGTAAGTACGCAGGTATTTACAATATAATAAATATATAATTATGTACATAATAAGGTATGCAAATAGAGCGTCGTTACAAAAAGTATGATTTTTACTTTTAATAAAACAATATAAATATGACCTACTTATTGGTAAACAAGTAAATATTTATATATTTTTTTTCATTTCTTCAGTATCCATCTACGTCGCGCCTTCAGTCTAATAGAAGATAAAGAATTTGAAAATTTTTAAGCTGATATAGAAGATGATAGAGATCCGGACTTTATTTATTCATCATCGGATTCTTCAGAATTTTTAGGTGAGAGGCAAGATCTTCAAAATACAGTTCCGGTAAATAAAGGAAGGCCAAGAAAGGGTCGAGGACAAAAGCACCCTGGACAAATCGATAAGACCCGAAAGTTTTTGAAAAACTCTAACTCACCTCATATTTCGAAAAGAGGAAATCGCATAGCAAAAAAAGAGTTTGTAGATTATCGATGCAACTGTTTAGATAAATGCTATGAAAAAGTAAGACAGGATGGACGTAAATCTCTTTTTGAGAAATTTTGGAAGATTGGAACATATAGTTTACAAAATGGAATAATCTGTGCTTCAGTTAAGGAAGGGCAAATAAAGAGAAGACGCACAGAAGGATGCCCAAAACGAAATTATACTAGAAGGTACTATTTAGAAAACGTTTCTCTCTGTAGCGACATGTTTGTACGAACCTTTAACATTTCAACAAAACGGGTTAATACTGCACTAAAAAAATTTAAAACTCTTGATGTACAAGACAATCGTGGTAAACACCAAAAGCATTTTAAAATTTCCGATATTCAAAGAGAAGAAGTAGTGTATCACATAAAAAAAATCAGAAGTATAAGTCTCATCTTCCTACCGATATGACCATTGAAACTATGTAAAACCTTTATAAAACAGAGGTAAATAATTCGGTAAGCCTATCAACTTACAAAAAATATTTTATACAGATTTCAATATTACAAGAAAAACACTAAAAAAAGATACCTGTAACAAGTGTGATCAACTAGGTGCTCAAATATATTCTGGCAATGTAAATAATAATTAAAAAACTGAACTTGAATCGCATTTAAAAGCTGCTGAAACTGCTAGAAAATTAATGAACAATGATTTTGAGCGCGCTAAAGTAAATGATCACATACAGACATTTTCATTTGACTTAGAAAAAACATTACCGCTTCCACGAATTCCTACAAACATTATGTTTTATAAACGACAGTTATGGCTATACAATTTGGGAATACGAGCGGCAAAAGAAAGCTTTGAAGCTTGAAAGCTATTGCTTTCTCTGGACAGAAGGCACTGCTGGCCGTGGGGCACAGGTAGTAGGATCTTGCATTAAAAAATACTGTGAACTCTTTTTGGAACGCGATGAAACTGATTTAATTCTATGGTCAGACTCCTGCGGTGGGCAGAACCGAAATATAAAACTTTGTTTATTACTTAAACACATTTTTAATAACTCATCAACCTTGGAAAGCATAAGCATGAAATTTCTTATATCAGGCCACAGTTGCCGAACGATTCTGATGTCGGTGATATCGAAAAGGCGTTGAAATATCAACAAAGGCTGTATACACCACAAGACTACATTAACATTATTAGTAATTCCAGAAAGAAGAGCCCATTTACAATACATCAAATGAATAAGAACGATTTTATCTCATCTGAAATATTAGAAAAAATATAGTTAATAGAAAAAAAGACACTATTGGTGAAAAAATAAACTGGCTAGAGATCAGAGAAATTAAAATAAAGAAAAACTCCCCATACAGCTTATTTTTTAAATCCAGTCATGACCAAGATTTATATGTTGAGGTTGATATAAAACCAAAACAAAAGGGCAGACAGACAGACGTATTTAACACAATTAATTTGCCAGTACTTTATCCCAATGGAAACCGATATCAACCCCCAAACTTAATGACATCAGATCGGTTATGCATTTAATTCCTGAGGCAGATCAAGGATTTTATTTACACCTTATAGCTGGTGAAGAAATTGTAGATGATATTGATGGGTACAACGGAGATTTGGATATCGACTACCAAGAAGACCGAAATCACTACAAGTTAATATGTTTACTGTTTGCACTAATCTGAAAAGATATTTTTTGTATGTTTTTTTTTTATTCGTCCAAAGAAAATGCCAAATAAATGTTTAAGTTTAATTAATTTTGTTCTTATAAAATTTAAAATATCTTTGTAATTAAATATGTTTGCAAATAACAAGCAGTTTTTTCTCTTTGTTTCGTAAGTTTGCGCCAGAGAACTACAAAACGAAATCAATTTTTTGCTTTTTTTTTAATTTTTAAAAAGGAACCACCCTATTTTCCACTTACAATAAAAATCAAAGTTGCAAAAAATTTAATATCATTCTATTTAGAGTAAATAAAAAAGATCCAAGTGTGTAAATCATGTATTTATTACAAGATTTAAAAATACATTCTTGTGAAATAGAGATTTTTACGAAGGAACCAGGCGTCTGGTTCCTTCTTCTTTGCTGCATTAATATAATAGTATATGTGAACCAACCCTAAAAGTGCTAAAAAATAAATATCTACTTAAAAATTTGCATGTATTTTAGTTATAATTGCCTCTCTGGAAGCTCCCATAAGCTGTACTTTTATGAAAACATCAGCAAAATTATTTACAAAAAATGTGTGTCTGACAAACTATTTTACCTAAATTTCTGCAATTTATAATTTGGCGCTTGGTTCCTTGTACGCTAACTCTATCCAAATAATTACGGACTTATCTAGTCGGACATCTGTTATATAATTGCATTATTGCACGGATTTAAATCCAAGGAGAATCCCCGAGTGCCGACGCTTCGTCGCCCGGGATTTCCAGCTGGGCTATTGGAAATAAGTCAAACAAAACAAACAGGTTATTTTACTTTCCGATTTATGTGTGTGCGTATGTGCTAAGTGGAAAGAGTTTAACTAGTGACTGGAAACGATTTCTTCAGTTAAATAAATTACGTATTACATCGAATGTAAACTAATAATCGCTAAAATGAGTGTCAGTGTGGTTTATAAAGAGAATAAAGGCTCAAGTTTAGTTTGGAAACATTTCTTAAAATCTGAAGATGGTTTTACAGCTAAATGTAAGTTATGCCCAAGCATTATTAAAATCTCTGCTCGTTCTACCAAAGGTCTTCACACCCACTTACAAACGAAGCATAATATGAATTTAAAATCCAAGAATACCAGCGAGAGTGATGTTATTGACATTGATAGTGCCAGTACTGCCAGTGCTCGAAGAGTTCGTTTACTAGTTCTACGCTTATTTCTAAGCGCTCAGGCTCAGATGACATTAGTTCTTCTATGCTACCTAAGAAAATAAAAATCACGGAATATTTTCAATCTCAGAAAAAAATGTCGATGGAAGAAAGAGTGTCCCGAATGGTAGCTAAAAATGGTATACAAAGTATGCAATGTTTATCACATCGATCGATATGCGCCAACTATTTGAATCAGAGGGCCACAAATTGCCTTCTTCTGCCGGTACGGTGCAAGGTATGGTAATGACCTACGGAGAATCAATTAAAAAGAAAACTATGGAAGAACTCGAGGCTCTAAAAAAGTCCAAACAGTGATTCACAATAACATTTGATGAGTGGTCATCCTTAAGAAATCGGCGCTATTTAAATCTCAATCCGCATGCTTATACCGCTGGATCCGTTAGTCTTTGGAACTTAGGACTAGTGAGAATCCTCGGTAGCTTTCCTGCTGAATCATATGTAAGAGAAATTGAAAAAAACTGAAGGAGTTCGGCATCCACCTTGAACGAGATATTGTCGCAGCAAAGACAGATGGTGCTGCAGTCATGAAGAAAGTGGGCAGATTGTTATCAGTACATCAACGGTGCTATGCTCATGGACTGCAGCTAGCTGTTTGCGACGTACTTTACAAAAAAACGAGTGGATCAGATTTAACTTGTAGTAGCAAGCCTGACAACAGTGACAGCGAGGATGAAGAACACTATCGCTACTTCCTTTCCGTAGATCAAGAATTTCCAGAGGTAGATTTACTACCAAGTAACAGGTAAAAAAACTATTTCTCAACTTAAAATAAACTTAAATAATATATTTGTTTCAGGACGCTGATTCAGAAAGTACGACAAATTGTAAAATATTTTAGTTCAAAATCTCCCATGAGAAATGACTTATTGCAAAATTATATTAAAGGAAAATTTGGCAGAGAATTGCAAATGGTCAAAGATTGTAAAACACGTTGGAGCAGCCTTGCAGCAATGATTTCAAGGTTCAACCTCGTCAGAGAGTGTTTATTCAAAGCTCTCATTGATCTTAAAATTACATCATCTTCATATTCATTTACTGAAGATGAATGTAATACGTTGACATATATTGAACGTGCATTAGAACCAGTTAAGCTGGCTGTAAGCGTTTTGTGCCGCGAAGATGCAACACTAGTTACTGCTAAAACTACACTGCGATTCATGATCAGCAAATTGGAAAGTCATCATACAGCGCCGTTCATCACTGATAAGTATGTTACTGTATTTGGAAAATTCAGGCAAATATCTGGAATTTCTGGAACAACAGTCAGCATCTACCAACGGTCAAGAAGATACATTTTTACTTCATAGCAAATCAAGACTACGAACAGAAATAAAGAGTTTGATTGAGAGGCTACAAATAGAGAAGTCTTTAGAAGGCCAAACCGAAGCCCAGACCACTTATGTTGAGGTTGTTGAGGAGGATGAAGAGGATAATATACCTTTATCTAATCTAACAACAAGACATGAACTATCGGCATTAAATTTAGAAGAGGAATTGAATTGTAGTCTTCGTACTGCCTGGGTATCAGAATCAAAGGCTTCTCCTATGACTGTACGAGCACGAGTAACACTTGACCAGTTACTAAAACATGAAATGACCCTGTTTGAATGCGGAGGGAATAGGGATATATACTTGGAAGCTGTTTACAACTGTGTGAAGTCTATTCCGCCGACAAGTGTAAAAGCTGAGCGTGCGTTTTCAGCTGCAGGATATATTTGCAATAAACTAAGATCAAACTTAAAAGATGATACCTTGGATATGTTATCTTTTCTCCGAAAATACTTCCAAAATCAATGTGACAAGTGACCTTTAAACTAAGTACTTGAACCACTAACTAATGTATTTTGAATATGAAATAAACACTTTTTTGCATCTACCATAGTTTGTTTATAATTGCATAAGACATAAGACCTTTTCTTAGCAATTAGCATGTTTAATAGGTTTATTACAAAAAGTTATATATATATATATATATTGTTAACAATCCCGCATTCTTGCGGATCCGCGGGATCAATGATTTTTATCACGCAGGTTTGCGGGATTGAAGTTTTGGTGCGGGATTGAATTTCCTAACTGTAACTTATATACTTAATACACTTCAAGTCTAGATTCAGCTCAACATTTAAGAGAAGTGGCTGTACGAATTTTCGTACTGGACCTCTTAGGGTTAGTGATGGGACTGGCAGGTCATAGTAAGTAAATGGTTCTGTAGAATTATCCTGCAGATGAGATCTTCAATCTCTATATCTAATTTCCATTAGGGTGGTTTTTCGTTCACTCTACCAGATATTGTTTTATTTAATATCACAAATTGCAGTTTATATCAAAACGGAATCGACAATTTATATTAATATTTCATCCTGGTAAGGTCAATTACAACATCAAATTACCTTATTTCTTTTATCAGAAAACATCACAGGACTGTGAGATAAATGAATCTGAAAAAATATACTACAACACGTCCTACAAAGTGTTACTTGACATATACCCTACTCAATTCAGGCTCTACACTTTAAAGGCTGGTGTTCATGGTTATTTCATACTATCTGGAAAAGTACAAAATAATATCAAATGATTGACAATTGTTATTCAATTTCCGAACGTTTTCAATGTAGTTTTTCGCTTCGACATTAACCAAAAAGAAAGTCATCACCTATTATAATACCTAATAACACACCTTACAAAGTGCTTCTGCAAAGATGCCTTACTCAATTCAGGATCTTGCACTTTGAAAGCTGGTGTTTTGGCATTGTATAAACTAATAAACATAATACAGCAGTGATGACCTTTGGTGAAATTAGGCTTACGATTTCAAGTTGGTTTAAATTTTCAAGAGCGTGCATTTTAGATAGGAAAGCGTAAGAGACAAACAATAATTCTTTAACCTTTCGGAATAGATACTTTTTAAAATTTTTCACGCTCCATAAATTCGTCACAAAGATAGTGACAAAGTACAAAATTAAAACACAATAAAAATTTAAATGGGAAAATCCTGAAACCGAAGCATTTGATTTTCTGTTACATCCAATTGGTTCCTAGATGTCGGTGTAGAAAATTATCGTCAATACCATTTATATGTATATCCTCCCTATTGATTATTACCTCACTTATATTTCCTCAATCCAGTAGCCAAGTATTAAACCTATAAGGGTTGAAAAATTAAAACACAAAATCCAGTTGTAACCTTTTATTAGTTTATCCCATTAATAATAAATAAGCGACAGAATGTTGAATGAACTTTCACAAGCCGAAAATGATACCTGCGTTTGCGGAGAATATAATTTATTGATTGAGAATATAATTATTGATTTATTATGTGCTCGTGACAAATCGAGCGATTTCCGGCCCTGCGTTACATAAACGCTAATAACTTTGGTTCTATCGCGAATTTTTTTTTTCGTGTTTTTACCGTTTTATGTACGAAGGATGAGCGTATATAATGGTTAAAAAATGTTTTTCGCCACATCCACCCGAAGTGACGTGGCAAAAAACGGTTTTTGACGAAAAAATTTTGATTAAGTCGTTCTGGAAAACTGACCGAGCCGAATTTTCTGAGACTCATTGACGTTAAAGGCCTTTTTATAAAGCAGCTCTGAAACGGCGCTTTTTAAGATAAAGCCTTTAGAAGTCGGATTTTTCTGTGAATGAATTTTGAACTTTTTGCGCGGTACCTCGCGGACTTAAACGGTTGTGGGGCCTAAACGGTAACGTTCCCGATAATGCGAATAAAACAGCCCTTTTCTACGTAAATGCAGCTTTCGTTTTTGTTAAAACTATTTTTTTCAAAAAGAAACTTCTTCCGAGATAAACGAGCTCAAACTTAAATTTTTTTTTCGAAAAAAAATATAGTGAATTTTTCGAGAAATAAATTTGTTTCTACTTCTAAAAATTTTTTTCCGGAGCTATGTATTATACAGGGGGAGCTGTGTTAACAAATATAAACCCCTTTTTGAGCCTTTTTTTGACCGTTTTTTCTACTTTTACTTACTCTTTATAACCTTCTAAGTAGCTTAGTTTTTGCTCTACACCTTTTTTTAACTTTGACGCTTAATACCGGCATATACCTATGATACCTATGAAAACCATTTTTTTCAAATCACCGAACACTATCTGGCTATAATCCACTAAAAACCGTTTTTCTTCAAATGTTACCGTTTTTCCACAACGCGCTGTTATTTAAGAAAAACCCCAAAAAATAAGCCGGTCCAACCAGTCATACCCCAGGAGACATAGGGAGCCAGCTCATTGGCGGTCCAGCACCCAATGTAAAAGCATACGGACGACGTCACTATCGAGTCGCACATAGCCAGATGACGCAACCGCGGGGTTTTCGGTGTCATGGCGGCAAATTGTACGTTCGGGCGGATCCGACTTTTTCAATTCGAGAATTAGCGGCTTAAAATGGGTGGAAATGATCAGAAATTGGTAGTGACGATATCAGGAAACTTAAAATTTTCCGAATATGTGCATATCTTTTATCGAATGGTTTTTATTGCGGCGGGAAAATTCGCCGCGCATCTGACGTCTCATCTTATTTACATTTTTTACGGGCCCATTTGCGTTTCAAAATAGAGTAGGAAAGCGGTTTTAGAGAAAGATGGGAGATGTCTGGCAACAATTATAAACGTGTCGTGTTCGTCTCGTGACATCAGAGTTATTTTATTAATGATGTATTAATATTATGGAGACAATTTTGAAGGGATTTTTGATAAATTACTAGGATAAATAAAATGAATACAAATATTAATAAATATATAGTTGAAATATACAGAGGGTATTGATATTACGGGATATTTATGCGGATAATAATAGTATACAAATAGAATTATACGGGGAGTTTTAAGGTTGAGGGCATAAATAAGGAAAATATTATTTATAATTATAGTAATCGTATTATACAGGGTGTTTTAAGGTTTAAGGGCATTTACAAGAAAGATAATATTTATAATAATAGTAATAGCAGCATAAAGGTTAGGACAAGGTATAAATAACTGAAAAAAAATAACATTAATAATAGTTTTATTTTAGTTAGGGTTCTTTTAGTGGGAGTTGCTAAATTGGTAATAAATTTATATTAATATAGTGTATTTTTTGTATTTTTTTACTATATTACTGATATCACGGCTTTTATAGCTTCAATTCAATAAGTTTATAAATTTTTTATTCGTTTTTTTCCCTTAAAATTTTCTTTTTCCTAAAAATTTCCCTAAAAATTTTTCCTATCCTAATACATTGCTTCTTATGGAACCTGATCTTTCTCTTTAGATTGTGATACTCGTATGAAACGTGGATAAATTTGTCATAAAGCTTTTTTACTACTTTTTAAGTTGCCTTTAAGCAAAAAAAAAAATTTTGTATTCGGAGCATATTTTGAAAAAATGCTCATTGTTAGAGTTGGGAAACATATTTGTTTAACGCCGGTCCTGATGGATTACGCCGAATGCATCGCGCCGTCTACGTGACTTCCCCACCACCTTAATACCGAGAAATTACACAAGACCGCGACACTACCCATTCGTTTTATTGACTGCGCGCGTCTTCTCTTTTTAGTCAACAATACGCATTAGGGAGAGCGTTTATCGCTCTAAATATAATATAGTCCACTTTATTTTACGTAGTTAGTAGTAATATTATTTGGTTAATAGCTTTAATAAAGCTACAATTATGAAAAACTACACCAATCTTTTATTTCGGCTTATTGGACTCAAACACTCATTTTGACCCGGATTTTGTTCGAAAATCGAAAAATGCAAAGAAATAGGTTTTCCGCTAATTTTAGAGTCAAATCGGTAATAATCTTTTTTAAAGGTACTCTAAAGGAGTACAGGATAGAAAAATAAAAAAATAATTTTTTTCCATAGGGCTCATGATAATTCAATATTTATGTTTTATAGTTTTTTTTTCAATTTTCTCCGATTCTATGATAGCTAGAACCGATTCGTTTTGACATACGTATACCTCGTAATATTCCTGAGAACTTTTGTTTGAAACAAAAAGTTATCAGACTTACAGTTAATTTAGAAAAAAATAAAAATAATTTTCTCGAAATTTTTCGTAAGTACCCCTTTCGATTTTCAAGCAAAAAAAAATTATTTTTTTATTGAGTTTTTTTACTGGAAATTGTTAGGTTGGGGCATACTTTAAATTTTACCAATAGTCATTTTAGGAAAAAAAATGGTACGGTGGGAAAAAAAAACAGTTTTCCTTTGTTTTTCCCACATTTTTACTTATATCTCGGATTCTATAGTTTCGATTCATTTCGTTTTTGGTTTCTTTTATTCCTTATTCTCCTCCTGTCAATTTTTTTTATATCTTATTACTATTGGCTTTAAAAAATAAAATTGAAAAATAAAAAAAATCGACATAAAACCCGGTGGTCTTATCCCAATACCCTAATAAATGGGACCCTCTTTTTCCTTTATCTTATGGCACGTATAAATCGTGGAAAATTTACTTATTAAACTTTTCTACTAAATTTTGAATGGCCTTTAAAGTAAAAAAATAAATTTTGAATTTGGAGCATAATTTAAAAACGTAAATGAAATTGCTTTGGAAACAGCGATTATCTGCATACTATGGTGAATACGCCATAACGTTCGCCAATACAACAGTGTATTAATTGAGGACTCTGTTTTAGCGTATTTACCCTAGATGCCACTAGCGTATTATTATAAAATAAGAAGGTATTAAATATTGGTTATATTTATACGAGTTACTTGAGAGCAGAGCGTAAATTAACATCTATATATTTACTATAGATATTAATTTTTTCGAAGTACTAAAAAAAGAAAAAGGTCGGTAGAGCACCATGCCGAGGCTAAGGTTTGAACTCAGAGCCTTATGAGGATACGGCAGGTCTCTTCCCCACTGCGTGTTTAGGGCACTTCACGGGATAATTGTGGAGATTTTTTTTTGTAGTACTGACAAAAATTTCTACTGGTCCCCACGGACCAAAGTACTTGTTATAAAGGTGTAATTACGTATGTCTTAGATAACATAGTTAAATGATTCTAAATACTTCGTTAAAAGGCGCGGTTGCCATATCTCTTCTGGAACTTTCAAGATTATTTTCTCTGTGTAGGTATATAAATAGAGTGGAGCCGACTATTATGACCTTAAAAGAAAGTCAAAACAGTAAAAAAGTATCTGGAAATATATAATTGCTGAGTGCTTTTCAAAACAAAAACGATGGCTTGTGACGGTTGTGCATTTAGAATCTGCGAATTTTTAGTGATAAGTGTCAATCGCCGAATACTGGTGGATTGTTTAGTGAACCATGGTGTGTTAAGATAAGATCTACGAACTGTTATACCTGAACCATTAAGCACATGACCTACAGTCACATTATTAATACACCCACAAAAAATTTTGAAAAAATGTTTTTTATTTTTTTATAAATAAACTATAACTCTGACAACTTTTTGTATGTTATAAAAGTTCTTGAGAATATTAAGAGATATCCGTCTGTCAAAACGAATCGGTTCTAGCTATTATAGAATCGGAGAAAATTGGAAAAAACTATTAAACATAAATATTGAAATATCAGAAGAAATGACAGGAGGAGAATAAGGAATAAAAGAAACCATAAACGAATTGAATCGAAGCTATAGAAGCCGAGATATTAGTAAAAATGTGGGAAAAACAAAAGAAAACTGGTTTTTTCCCACCGTACCATTTTTTTTTTAAAATTGGCAAATTTTAAAGTAAGCCTTAAACTAACAATTTCTAGTAAAAAAACCCAATAAAAAAATCTTTATTTTTTTGGTCGAAAATCGAAAGCCACGAAAAATTTCGAAAAAATTATTTTAATTTTTTCCTAAATTAACTGTAAGTCTGATAACTTTTTGTTTCAAAAAGAAGTTCTCAGGAATATTCGGAGGTATCTGTATGTCAAAATGAATCGGTTCTAGCTATCATAGAATCGGAGAAAATTGAAAAAAACTATAAAACATAAATTGTAGCGTTTTATTTTTATACTCCTATTTTCAGTAACGCTCCATTGAAATTTCATTAATTTCAATAATTATATTAATAATTTTAGTCAACTTCTTTTATTCAAATTTCTTTAAATTCACACTGTCAATGACACATTACTACTGTAACGCATCACTCTCCTGATTTAATTATTCATGCTTTCTGTTGACGGTCCGTCACTCTTCTGGTTGGTCTTAATTAATGTTTTCTCTGATTGGCTGATATTGACAGCTCATCGGTACTGCATCGTCGGTACTGCATCCATTTTTCGAGAACTTGTGTTCCCGTGTCGCAGGTAGAAGCACACGTAAAAGGCCAGTTTTTTATTTTTGTTTGAACGAAGTTTGTGTAGCAGGAAGTGGCCAATATGGTTTGTAATTTATAGTCCTTAATCTTGTTCCTTTAGGGAACTGTTTATTTCATAATTCTGGTGCAGGATGCATAAGATTTTAATGGATAGATAATGAAACTTAGCAAGGGTTTTACTTTTCCGTTTTCCTCTTTATTCTTCTTCAATTGTTGATGGCTGCAGGCTTTTGATTTCCCGAGAAATTGCTGAAAGCGGTGGAGCTGGAACCAGAGTTAGAGCTAGTATTAGCCGTTCATTTCTTATACAGGCTAGTTTATTCCATTTATTTAAATATTATTAACCATAGATTTGTCTCACTTATTTAAATTTTTATTAATATACCTTTAATTTAAATTTATTGCTATAAATATTTAATCAATATCATAATTTAATACGTCAATTTCTTATCTATAATATTAGTTATTTTTTGTTCAGTATTTTTCAGTACCTTTTTGGGTAGTTAAGTAGATATAACTCGGTTAAGGCTGATATGCCTTAGGTAAAAAGGTTCATGAACGTTCCCCTGCGTAATACAAATATATACTAAAAATTGTAATTGCAATTTATTTTTCAAGTGCTGAAATCTACCTAGTAGCGAAATCATAATTTAATTGTTACTTTTTTCAAATTTATTTTAATCATATGAACATTATTCATATTTTAATTCATAATAAATTATTAACATTTAACAGATTAGAACAGGAGGTGTGTACATATCTTTGATGTAAATATAATTTGGTTGTATTGTTAAGATATTTTTTTGCCTCTTTAAATCTACTTTATCCAGGGTCATTTAATTGTTATTGAAACCTATATACCAAGTCTTTTTCTTAGTTTTCTCTCATTTATAAAAAAAAAGACTAAGTGGCGCCCTCTTATTTATTAGTTATAATCAAGTTTAGATTCTTTAATAGCCAGTCAATAAGTGAACCTTCCAACAATCCCAAGCCTCCAATAATTCTGAGCTACTGTCTGCAGACTCTTGGCAAAATAGTAGCACTGTAAAGTTAACGCCACAAAATATCGAATTATCATGAGCCCTATGGAAACATTTTAATTTTTTTATTTTCTATCCTGTACTACTTCAGAGTACCTTTAAAAAAGATTATTACCGATTTGACTCTAAAAAGAACGGAAAACCTATTTCTTTGCATTTTTCGATTTTCGAACAAAATCAGGGTCAAAATGAGCATTTTTTCAAAATAAGCTCCGAATTCAAAATTTCTTTTTTCTGCTTAAAGACGACTTAAAAAAAACACCCTGTATATCTGATAAATAGTGTTGACTTTACCATAGTAAATCTTAATTGTTTTTTGAGCAGTTTTGAAATAATAATCGGAAACCATTGATCACATCATGCACCGTAACGATATTTAAATTTTATGTATTCTTTTAAAAGAAATTATTAAATACAATTTTTAAAATATTGCTCAGGTGTCTCAAAACGACCCTACTATTTGAATGAACTTATATTAGGTTAATTAGGTAGCGTATAAAGTAGGTTTTGCAAACAAAATTTGTTTGTAAACTAATAATAAGTTGAAACATCAAAACCATAATTTAGAATGTAATTTAACTTTAACTTGATTCAAAAAGACGTTTTTTTGCCCTGAGTATATATATACAGGGTGGTCCAGTTCAAACGTTATTAATTTTAATATGCGATAGAGAATTGAAAAAGAAATAGACTTTCATTATAAAATTTTTCTCAGAAATGTTTAATAACAAAGATATTAAATAAACATTCTTTCGTTTATTTATCATAACTTTTAAACTACCAGCTTAATTTTAACTAAATTTCGCATGCAGGTTATTGTAGTGAATTGTCAATTACTGATGAAGTCAATTTTTAAAAAAATTGCCAGTGGCGTAGCACACGGAGGGACTTGGTCCTTTTTTGTCTCAAATCTGCGAGGTGATAAAATATTTGTTTATAAGAAGTCAACTGTTAGATTCTCCATTTAATTTGAAACGAAAAGTTACTTTTGCAAAATTATGATTTAAGGCACTGTTTTCAAAATGTTTTACTTTAATTAAAAAATTAAAAAATGTAAGATAACTTTTTGAAGAGACCAATCTGGCAAACCCTCGTGCAAAGTTTCAAAAAATTTTAATAAGCGAATCTTGAATTATTCAATTAAATGTAATTGCAAAATTACCAAATTTTCGGTTCAGGTGAAACCAGACACCAGCCACCAGCAAACAATTTGTTATAAAGCTTTGTCAAATCTGACATACAGCCGAATACAAGAAATGTAATTTTTTTTGTTTTAACAATCTCACAACCATACATTCAAGTAAGACTTAATTATGACTATTATTTATTAAGTAATTATTTATTAACTTAATTATGGCTATTTTTTCGTCGATTGAATAATTCATACTTGTTTTCAAATATCGACTGTCACTAATTTATTGTCACTTTTCCTCACGTCAGTGACAATATTCATTTTACTGGTTTTACCTGAACCAAAAATTTGCAAATTTAGCAATTACATTTAATTAAATAAATTAAGATTCGCTTATTAAAATTTTTTTAAACTTTGCACAAGGCTTTGCCAGATTGGTCTCTTCAAAAAGTTATCTTACATTTTATGTATCGACATCTTACATTTTATGTATAAAATGTACAGGGAAGCCAATAATTGACCCCCTTAAAATTTACATGGGTTTTCCTATGTTCCGCTCGGCGACGCACCACCCGATATATACATCTGCTTGTCAAAGACCCACTTGCTGTAACTGCACTAAAAAAAGCAATAAAACAGATAATTTAAATATTTGGAAATATGTTTCTTTATATTCACTTATAAATAAAAAATAATTTTAGCTTGAGCTATGATAGCTTGCTACATCTATAAATGCTTATTCTGCTCTACATGTTGGATAAAAATATGTTTAAGTAAAATCTGTACTGTTGTGACGAATTCATGAAGAGTTATCTATGTTGTTGGGTATTACATCAGTAATACAGTAAAAATCAATTTAGAAAATACTATGTCATACGCTCAAATATTGAAAAGAAGATATATGACCTTAAATTTTTAACGAAACCTTTTGTTATATTTGAGTTAATGTAAGTTCAATAAGTCTTAAATACAATAATTTACTTGAAGTATAATAGATATTTTTTATATACACAGGAGCTGAGAATTAATCAATTGATCTCTGAGCTTGTTTCTTCTTTTCAATATACTACCTCATTTTATTATAGATAATAAACTTGAAAACGATGAGAAAAGCCTAATTTTAAAAAATTTTAAATTTCTTAGGTTGATGTTAATACATGCTTTTTTAATGAAATTTAATTAATAATGTTGCAAGCATTCCAAACATTAAAAGAAATAATGGTGATGTCATTTGAAAAAAAAGTTTAGAGGTGATTTTTAGGGGATCACTTGTCGGGGGTAGTGTTTATAAGTAATTTTGGGTATAAATTTTCTTTTAAAAAATTATATTTTAAAACAAAAAAGTTACAGCCTGTGACGTTGATAGTGGAACACCCTGTATAAATTGAGTTTTTTATAAAGAAAATACATATTAAAATAATTATTATTGAGTCTTAATTTCTTTGAAATGTCTTTTTTGTTCTTGAATGGCTGAAGAGCTTCTATCTTTCTTCAAGATTCATTGTATTTAGGTCCAACGTAGGAAGATCCGATATTTTTCTTTTATCATGAAAGTGAAAACTTTAATTTTGAGTGATATGTCATTCATTGTTAAGTTGGCTCAGTTTATAAGTCCTCGAGATGAATGGCTTGATTTGGATAATGCATTCATTGGTAGCTTCTACCAAATAAGAACTATGAAGTAAGACATTGTCTTTGAAAATTGGGCATGACACTGGAGCATTCAATTGGCCTGGAATTGATATCAACCATTTTCCATCCATAATTCTATTAACTTGAATATCTTGGAGTTCTATGCAAAAAGGGCGACACGTTGTAGCATTATGCAGACAGTATGAGTATCTTTACATAAATACTCATAGAGTTGTAGTTCGGCAGATGATTTATCCATAAAAGAATACTTCCTATAGCTAACCACAAGGAATGGTTTTTGTGGTAAGTTTAAGAAAAATTGATTTTGGTGATACAGAATAGGTATAATTGATACTAGTGATATATATCTGATTCGACCAATGGTAATACTAATCTAAAGGTAATAATTGCACCATTTGAGTCAAATTAAATTTAATTTCAATAATCTAAAAATTTAAAATGTTTTAAATATTAACTGGTATTGGCAAACTATCAATTGTTTATTAATTTTTTAACAGATATTTTTCTTTTATTAATCCAGTTGGATCAAGTATTGAATTATGTAATGTGTTCAACTTTTCCAATTATATTATAATAATTATAAATGATTTGATATATCATTGATATTTAATTGATTATAAAATGTAGTTCAAGATATTGATAACTATTTGATTGATTGAGTGATACTTTTTTAATTGTAATATGCAACCTTTTAGAATATATTGATTTGCAGATACATTTTTTTTGTTTTTCAATATGTATATTTGGGTTTATTTGTCTAATACTATTTTCAATTCGTTTTTCATAAGCAAATAACGCTAACAAGGTGTTTTCACATTCTCTCATATAAATAAAAATCAGTATTTAAAATGATAATTTAAATGATCTTTTATAATAAGAGTGAAATCTTATCTAATTTGTACAGTAGTATTTCAGGGTTATTATTTAGATCATGGAATTTTATTCTATTTCCATCAGTTTTAATTCAATATAAATGTATACAGGGTGGCCATTTGAAAATGAAACAGAGCCTATTTTGGGTCCCTCAGAACTTTTGCGAAAAAATCCTCGGACCCGTCAATTTTTGATTCAAGGGGGAAACATTTTTTTGCTACTTTCGCCCCCCCGAGGACAAAGCCCTAGCGGGGGTTACAAGGGCCCCCAAAATTTTAAATGGAACGGGGGGTCGAGTGATATGATGACCGATGATAGACCTTATTTTCAAGGTATTTTTATGTGGATTATAACCCTAAAGTTTTAAATCGTTACTTTTTGCCTAGTCGATACAGGGGCTAATAAAAGTTACAAAAACATGTCAACATTTTTTATGGAAAAAATGCTTGTAAATTTAGCAGTTAAATAAATACAAAAAATTTTGTTCTCCTACATTGTGAACCGTACTTTTGTTTTTTTTTTTAATACCAGTAGGTATCTATGCCAATTCTGCAAGGGAACTCTTGGTTATTGTTGAGACTGTTATTATAGCAACATTTTGAAGTTTAGAATTAATGAACATAAATCTTACATAAAAAACAATGATTTTCAAAAATTTTCCTGCTTGATTAAAAAATAAAATTTTGCAAATTTTTTTAAATCAAGCTTGCCTTGATACGAGCATGTTTTAAATTTTATAAGTAGGTAAAGTAGTATTTCTAGGCAAGATATAAAAAAAGTTTATAAGAAGAAGTTGTTTAGAATGCAAAATTAAGCCCGAATACCGAATTTCATACTCATAGGCCTACTTGATTTTTACGTTTTGTGTACCAATTAATTTTTTTATTCATATTTAATTATTAGAGAAAAACTAACTAATTTATTTATCTAATAGTTAAATCACTGATCTAAGAGTTACAAACCATCCTCAAAAATATGATTGTAATAAAATGTACATAGTATGTCTAATTTAACAAGAAAAATTATTTTATTTATTTATTTTAAATTTACTCAAAGTAGCTACCTCAAAACATGTTTCAAACGAATTATTGAAACATTTTTCAATATCTTTCCTAAACATTTTAAAAGAATTTCATATATTAACGTTCAATGGAAATTTAATTACAAGGGTCTCTAATTCTTTGTTTTAGTAATTCCCTGTCATTTGCTAATGGCTCTGAATAAACAATTTGCCTGAGCCGGCCCCATAAAATAGGAATCAAAAATGGTTAAATCAGGTGACCTTGGCGGCCACCCAATTGGGCTGCGTCTTCCAATCCATTGATTTGGAAAAGTTCTATTCAACCATTCTGCTACTCAAATAGTGGAGTGCGCTGGACAACCATCGTGTTGAAAATAAAGATTTATTCTTTCATCAACTGGTAAAGGTTCTAAGTATTCTTCAAAAAATCTTTCCAAAATTTGAAGATACGTTGATTAAGAGATCCTTCAATAAACTATGGTCCAATAATATCTAAATGGTAAGATATGGCGCGCCATGCGTTGACTTTTTGAAAATATTGCCTTTTGCCATGGATTACAAAGTTTGGAATTTTCATTGGAAGTACCTTGGTTTAAATGCTTTAATATTGTTGGCATGAAAAATGCTTTGTAATTCAGATTTACTTATGTTCAGCACCGTCGACCTCAGTAATTGACTCCAAAGCCAGGATTCTAGCAGCACCGTTGTCATCGTCTTTTTCTGTTTTTTGTTACATAACTTTGACAGTCACAATGTTTTAGAGTAGCTGCTACATTTAATTGAGAATGTTTACATTTTAAGAAGTTCCACAAAAACTCGTAAATGCAGCAAAAAAGAACCCAATATAATAAGCGACATGCATTCCACGAGCCCCAAAAAAATTCCTACCGATCGTAAAGGAAATAGTCCAAGGGCAATAATTTTTAAAATAATTTTTACTATTTTAAATATTAATATTGAAAAGTAAGAATAAATAATTAAATAAATAATAATTTAAACGTAAAAATCAAAGTAGACCTATGGGTTTGAAATTCGGTATTCGGGCATAATTTTACATTCTAAACAACTTTTTCTTATAAACTTTTTTTTATATCTTCCCCAGATATACTACTTTACCATGCTTGATTTAAAAAAAATTAAAATATGCAAAATTTTATTTTCTAATTAAGCTGGGCTGGATGCAAAACTGTCAAATTTCAATACTAAAATTTTTTGTCACTTTTACGTATAAATTCGCTTATTCTGGGACGCACTGTAGACTGATCAGCCTACTTCCAAGTTTTTCAACTGTTAATTGTTTGCAATCAGCTTCTCAGTTTTTTAAAAGAGTGCAATATTTTGTCTGATAATCAATATGGATATCTTGAGAGTAAATCTACAGAAACTGCAATATCTCAGTTCACTTGTGCAGTCTTTAGGAATTTGGAGAGGCAAATGCTTTCATTGGGAATATTTTTAGATCTTTCTAAGGCATATGACTGTTTAGATAGAAATTTATTAATAAAGAAATTAGTTATATGGGGTGAGAAATAATTCCTTAAAATGGTTCACTTCTTATCTCAACAATAGAGTCCAACAAGTAATGATAACAAGCAAAATATCACAAATTTAGATTATTTAATTAATGGTGTTCATAAATGACTTGCCTTTTGAAATTATTGACAATTTTCAATTTCGTGTTTGTGACCCAATATCTTCAATATTGCGGAGGGTTGTTGATGATTGATGATCTAAATGCAAGTTACTATAATTTAATTAATTTACTACCAAAAAGATAAAAGTAAAACATAAAATTTATTTTTGTCAAAGAGTGTATGTCCCAAATTTAGATCACACAGTGTATTAACAAATTAAGTTTCTGGTTTTGAACGTATAGATACATAAATCTTCCTTATCTACTAATCCTTAACTTATCAACATAACATTGAATCATAAAAATTAAATAAATAAACTCTCGGAAGAATAAAAACATTTGTTTCTTGGCTTATTGTTGAATCTAGTTTGCCCACAATAACACCTACAATTTAACTCATGTTAAACATAATTCTACGCTCCTATTATAAATGTGTTTTAATTATAACTTAAGAAACCTAGACTTAGGTAAGAGGTGTAATGTATATAAAAAAAAAAAAAAAAAATAATTTTATACTGTTTTTTTTTTATAAAAAATTTTTTTAACGGATTGTACCTGAATATAATTTTAACTGTGTCGTGGTTTTTGTTTTTTGTTGTTTTAATTTTTGTAACTTAAAGAACATTTATTTTAATAGTGTTTTTTATGTCCTTGAAATTACTTTGTTTTATCTCTGTAATTACTTGAATCCATTTCAGTGTCCTGAGGATGACTTAATATAAGTCGAAACGTCGACATTTAGGTAAACAGGTTTCTGTTTTATTTCTGACCGCACCCAACAACCCTCCGCATTATTGACAATATTCAAACAGTATGTAATACCCTAAGAATATTTGCAGATGATGACAAATTTATTAGTGGTGTCTCCGAACATATCTAAGCTATGCTAGAATGAAGATCTACCGTTTCAACAAAGGAAAGATTGGTTTAGTAAAAACAAGTTTATACTGAATACACAAGAAACGACCGTTTTGATTTTTAAAGCAAAACAAAACAAGGAAGCGACCCCAAAAGAAGTAAACCTCAACAATTACGAGGTTAAAGTGTGTGTACATATAGATGAATTTTTAGACTTTTCAGAACACATTGAACATTTACAAGTTAAATTAAATAAAGCTTATTTTTGTTTCTGTACAGTGGTAAAATACCTAAATGAATGGATTAGTATTTTGAAAACTTTGAGTCCGCAGCTAGACATGGCATTATTTTCTGGGCAGCCAACTCTAAGATAAGAAATATATTTGTCATTAAAAAAAAGGTAATTAGAATAATATTTAAGATGCAGTAGTTATAATCTTGTAAAGCTATTTTTAGATCTAAGGGAATTTCAACTGTGTAACTTGTTTATATTTGAAGCAGTGATGTTTTTATTTAAGAATAGAGATAAGTTTCCTACTTCTGTTGATCATGGGTTTAATACTCGCATATGTAATATTAACTACCCTATATAGAGGCTTTCACTCTTTAAACAGAGTCCCTACTATATGTGCATAAAGTTATTTAATAAACTTCCACATAAAATATAAACTATAGGAAATCAAATGAAACAGGTTTAAACAGAAGGTGAAACTGAAAGGTGATTACCTAGGCATGTAAACTTATATGTAGTAATGTCAGGGAGATGTTTTTTTTTTACTAAATAGGCCTTTTTTAGTGATATCATTTTATTTTATACAAGTTTTCATATATAATGTTACTTGATAGTACTAAATAAAGAAATATATTATTATTATTTCCTAATATAAGTGTATCTATATAAATAACTTCCAATGGTTTCAAATGTTTGCTATTATATTTAGATTTTCGACAGATTTTACAATTATCAATATATTTTATAATAACATTTTTCATTGATTTCCAATAATAGCTTAATTTTATTAGAGTAAAAGTTTCTTGAATTCTGCAATGAATAGTTTTTCCTTTATGAGAAAATTAAATTATTTGATTTCTTTCTTCAGGTTTAACATTATTTATTACTCGGTAAAATTAAATTAATGTCAATTCATTAAAATGGTTACTTAAAACCTGTTGGAAAACTGAACATAAATCTTGTGAGAAAAAGCTAATGAAATTTTTTTTTCTAAAAAGAAAATCCTAATGTAGTTAGGATTATAGGAAATACTCTTTCAAAGACGCTCATACGAAGACTATTAAACACCCCCAAATCCCTCAAGCAACTTTTGCAACAAAATATTGATGCTACATCAAAAGCCTTCTTCAGATCAATGGACACTGCCACAACCACTTGTTTTTTATCCAAAGCTCATTAAACATAATCTATGAAATTAATTATTAGATTATAAACATAATCTAAGTTTGTTTAAATAAATGATTTTCAAAAAGAAATGAAACAGAAATGAAGGAGACAAAACAAGGGACCAGTATTCCAGAATATGTCAAACCAGAGATAAATATTAGACATCTTACAAGTAGATATCGAACACAACCCTATATGTGACTGATATAATCTGATTATTATGACTGGACTGAAAAGTGTGATTTAAAAATCCACAATCCTAAGATAAGAAATCTCAGATTTAATATGTTCTTTTTGCATTTTAATTGTATAATTTGATAACTCTTGGTTATTCAAAGTAAATACATTCTCCATGCACCCCGCAAAAAAAAGAATATAAATCTCTCTCAAGACAAGTGGTATCCAAGACAGTCCTATCTCTATAAAAAAATGTCACATTAACTGCAAATATCGACCAAACCGAACATAATATCAAAAGCCACAGAGAGAGCCCCCAATCTTTACTTGTGATCTCCCAATAATGGATGATAAAGAAAGCATCAAGTTTACAATAAGTATCACATGATTGACCTGGTCAAAGAAATGCCCTTTTCCATACACTGTCACAGATTTACAGAATAGTAGAACAGTATTCTGTAAATCTGTGACACTGTAAGCAAGTGCTTTGTTTACAAAACAAGTCTTTTAAGTAATCTTACCACAGCAATCTCACCATTTTAAGAATATAAGAATATTAAAAAATTAAAGGATACAGTCCATCTGACTGCTGCTTCCTTTGATCTTTTATGTGCTAGTTTTTTGGTAATTATTAAAATTGCGAAGCTCTTAACTAAATGAGTTGGCAAAGACAGATATACAGTATCTTCTAGTGAATTAAAAATTAGTTTTTGTCATAGGGTTAATACTTGGTATCTGTTTGTTAATACTATTCCAAACCTTTTACTAATTTCATTATTATATTGTTCCATAAGTTTTATAATGATAGAAGTAATAAATGGTAGAAGTTGTTTATTTGATATAATAAATAATATGACTTAGAATAGGGCAACAAAAAGCAAATACCTATACTCTCAAAAATGTTATAAACTATATAATTAAATTTCTAATTACCTAAGAGAAACAGGGATATACATTTCTTAGACAGGTAAGTGACTGCTCCCTTACCCGATTTATTCAGCAAGTGTCAAACATTAAATCAGAAATATTTTAACTTACGCTATTTTAAATTGCGGTGTAAAATAGTAGTAGTCCAATATAAATACATGGGTCCTCCTTGCATGGATCCCCTTCGCCATTGCTGCCTCCTTATTCAGGAAGAGAGTTAAAATCTTATCTACCAGCCCTATGCACGCCACTTTCTATCTTGCCGTCTTCCATGAGTGCGTACACGATATGCTGGAATTGTCAAAGGGTCTTTTCTGGAATTTCACACTTATTTTCTGACCATTGCCTACAACGTAAAAGAAAAACAATAGAATTAACGGTTAGTATTCAAGAGGTTTGCCGCCTTCTCACATTTAACACTGTTGTTACTGACAGCTGCCAATGTTGTCTGTCAATATCAAGTGTCAAACGAAAAGAAAATAAACTAATGCTTCATCCAGATGTTACAGATATCGACGCTACCGGTCGATATTCATTTGGGATTCATTCTTCATTCCCTCGAAGTATCGTATACTTTTGTATATATATGTTACCGCTAATATGCATAATAGCTAGACATATTGGGAATTATGCGTAAATACTAAAACCGTTGGTAGTTATGCAAAATAACGGCGCGTATCAGAAATTATCGATAACTACTAAAATCACTTAGATTCAATTAGAAATTAAATTATTTATAATTATTAAAGATTTCTTAATAAGTCTTTATTATTGTACGTTTATGGCCACGGTTGCTCCTGATTTGATGTTATGACATAGTATATGAGGAAACTATAAATTATATGAGTGAACTTGTGAAAAGATCGGCTTAAATCGCATTTTTTCCCATGGTGCGGGACAAACAGCGCAAGTTTTTACTATCGCAATGGTCCACAAAAACACTCAAATACGTCTTTTTTCAGCTCATACACTAAAGAAAAAATAGAACTTCACAAATGCCGTGTTACCATTTCAAATTTTTTTTAAGCGGTTTTAGGAAAAAGAATGTTAATAACTTTTTTTGCTTTGAAGACCTTATTTTTGAGCTTAGAATAACATATATCTTGTTCTACTTTTTATTTTTAATCCAAAATCTAACATGAATAAGCTAAATTAATACTATTCATTTTTCAATTTATCTCTTTCTTTGAAGAATTTTTTGTTTTGTTTATTACAGGTCGCAAGGCCAAAGACAGCAGAGATTGATTTGAGACTGGATTGCTTTACGCATGGAAGAATTATTTATTTTTATTATTTTTTTATTTTGCTTTAGGTCTCTTTGGGATGCAATTCTACTAGTAACTTCAAGTATGTCGATCTGGGTATCTGTGTCTATAGGTATCTTGTATGGACTTCTCAATTTTCGGATCTTCTGGCACCGTGATTACCACTTTGAGTATCTGTTGCAAGAGGGCTACCTACTTTTATAGCTGTGTATACTGTGTCGGCCAATTTTAAGGCCTGCTATTTTCTTAAAATTATCTACTTTACGTAGTAATAATAACTAACGTAGTAATAATGTCTTTGTTCGGGACAGTATTATTTTCCCCTAATTTCATAATGAGTTTAAGTGTAGTGGCAACAGCGCTCATCTGTCAATCTATTTATAATTACGCCTTGTTATTTCCCCGCTCCCCGGACAATAAGTTAGTCGTCTATTGTCATCCATTCGGTAACAATTAAGTAACGTCGCGCGGCCGCCGTGTTTTGGCCCTCTGTAATTATGCGGTTACTCATGTAAATTTTAAGTTTAATGTTTGTTAAATACTCCCGATAACTGTGTAAGAAGTGTTTATTTGTTTTCTTTATCATTTGAAACTCAAGTATGAATAAATTACGTTCTGAGTACGAGGAATTCGTAGTTTATCATTTGCCCTATATCCGAGTATTTTAAGTGGATAAAGCAGCTAAGACGGGTAGTTTTAGCTGGCCCCCACAGTCTTCTTCTCCCGTTTGTGTTTTCGCATCTGTAGATTCCTTAGCTACTATTTATTATATAATTATTTAATCTTTTTTCATATTTTGCGATCTTAACGTTTTGTTCCTTTTTTGTCTGATGTCTTTCGTATTTGTCACTTTTATATTCTGCAACCGTTTAGTTTTGTTAAGCCTATTTGCTTTGCTAAAGTTTTAATATTTTTGTGTACATTTTGCGTCTGGTCAAAAAACTTCATTAGTTCGTCAACCCTAGTTTTCAGTACTTCAAGGTTTCTCGATATGATCCAAAATATATTCTGTGCTTCTGGAGTAGCGTTTCGTTTCCTTTTTTTGTTGTTGTTGCATACTGCGTCTTCCTCTTCACTTGTCTGGTGTTTCTTTACCTCCGACGATATGGTCCCCTTTGCAAATGGGGGTGTCCTGGATATACTGTTTCTCGCTGGGAAGAATCCATCTCTAATAATTCCTTTCTCTTTCCTTTCTCAGTCGCATAGGACTGCTCCCAGGCCTGGTTCCCTGCCAATGGAAATGAGCAGTTTTTTGGTTGACGGTCGGACGCGGCCTGCTCAACCGCATCACCGACCGGAACTGGGGATCCGTGCCGCTGCTCCGTAAACTTTTCTCCTGTAGTTTTACCCTGCTATTATTTATTTATAGTTCTTGTCCATAGCCGAGTCATTATCATGTTATCAATTTATTTTATTTTAATTTTTTTTGCCCTCGAAAACCTAATAGCGCCGGGATCGGAAATATCAAGGGTTGACCAAGAGCGGTCGAAATAGAAAGACGAAAAGAGTCTCGCCCCAAGTTTAGAGGAAAGAAGGCGAGGGTGAAGGAAGGAAAGTGAGTATGAAGGTAAGTACCTGAGCCGCCCTTTGCAGACAGTGATCCAATCTCGCCGTAGAAGCATTCGAGATTGGATAACTGGGAATCAACTCGTTTATTACTTCCGACACTCTATCATCTGTCAATTTTATTGGTTCTGTACCGCATTTTATGTTTTTCCTGACAATGTGATAGGCTTGTCTTCACAGGTCGTTCTCCAGTTCATTACAGAGTTCTTTCCACATTTTTGTTTTTTCCTTTCTAATTTCGTCCTTGAGCGCTTTTCTTGCGTTTATGTGTTCTTCATGGGCAGCACTTCGCTGTTCGACTGTTGCCAAGTCAAATTTTGTTTGTATGAGACCTTTGTTTTGCCCTGCGACTTCTTTGGCAGCTCTTTCTTAGTGTCTCTATTTTTTACTCCACCAGTATGGGTTCTTTGTCTGGTCCATAATGTTTATCTGTAGAATCGTTGAGAATCTTTCTGACCATATTTGTCAGATTGTAGTGATTTTCTGGTTTTTCTCTCGGTTAATTCATTCCTCTTCTCGCGTAGCCTTTCTCTGTTGATTATGGTTTTATTTTTGAATGTCATGCTTGATATAATTTTTAACGAGAATTTTAACAGCTATATGTAGATGTGATAAGGGCTCGTGATCCAAAACCCTCCACTCTCTAATTTTTTTAGCTATTCCTTGCGTAGATAGAGTTAAGTCTATATGAGATCTCAAGTTTCTCCTTACGAATGTGGGGGTTCCGTCATTATGAACTGCTAGTCCAAGTCTTGCCCCGGGCTCCAAGATATATTGTTCTTTTCTATCAGTTTCCGGCGAACCCCATTCTTCTGCTTTCGTATTGAAATCACCAGCTATTACTGCCTCTCGTCCTGTAGTCTCTACCATATCTAGCAGTGTATCAATGTAAGTTTTATGTTGTTGCAGCAGAATATTTGGAGATGCCTAAAACCCATAGATTTTCTGAAGTCCCAGCACTCCGTTTTCTTTCATAACCCTCTTGACATTAATGTTTGTGTTTAAGAGTTTAACCAGGCCACCCAGCTTGCCCTGTCTGTACTCCAGAGTGACTTTTTTGTTAATTTTATATTTGACTCACTCACTACTAAAATATCTGTAGATTCTTTTGCTGCAACTTTCGCTGCCATATCGTGGGCACCAGCGGAGCGGTCGGCGTTTATTATCTTCAACATATTTAATTGGATTTAATAAATAAGTAAAATATGTAAAATTAATTAGGAACTAGTACTAGAAGGAATATATCACAGTCTTTTTACAGTCGGTCAAAGTTCATATCACAGTTTTAACACATATTAGGTTTCTCTTTATGACAGTCGTATTTTCTCTACTTCATGGCTTGCGAAATGGCTCTCTTAAAAGCAGTTAATTGGCCTGTTCCCAATTTGTGTCCCTTATTGCAGAAGACAATCTTTAGAGAGGTGACCGTCCTTACCACAATTTATGCATATATTACGTTTTTATGTTTTCCATAGTTTCTTCTATTTTTTGCTTAAGGAATTTCACTGCTTGATCGTTTTTATCCGTCACCAAGAGAACACTGCCACTTTTTGCCTCTTGCATTTTCTGAATTATCTTTTTACTGTGCCTCTTAATTTGGCTTTCAGTTCTTTTGCAATCTCTTCAAAGGGGTTGTTGCCCTTCTCGAGGATTATGATAGTTGTGCCTCTCTGCCATCTCCTTCTGTCGTTTTCTTTTATTTTTTCTTCTTTCTGCAGGTCTTTCTCATTGTTTGTATAGATGGTTACGTATGTATTTTGGCCATAAAAAATGGCCTCAACCATTTTTTTAAGCCTGTGAATTTCCAATCCTTCTATTTTATGGATTGTCACTATCATCTTATCACTTATCATCATCTATAGTTTCCTGTCGCAGTTCTATTAAACGATCCCAAAGTTCCTTCTCACTAGTTCCCTGGTTTATTCTAATGATCTTTTGATTTGTGATTTCTTGTGATCTTCACTGCTGTGCGGTTGTACACCTCAAAATTGGCTTCCGTGTCGATGATTTCTCGATATCGCTCTTTAAACAGCGCCTCGATGCTCGTACACATCTCTAATTCGTTTGCACATACTAAAATGACTTTAACCGTTGCCTCTTTTGTTTTGAGGGGGTTACCTACTTTTATTTCCGTGTTCAGATAAACACTGTCCTTCCAGTCCCTTTGAGGTTCCGTGTTCCATACATCGTAAGATGTTAGTTTTCCTGTGTCAAGTAGATCTCTTTCACCTTGCTGAGTCCACACTGAAGTTTGTGTACCTTCATCTACCTTCTCCCTTTTTTTTATTAGGAAACTATTAAAGTTCTTGTAGAGTTCCCTTTCCACTTTACTGGCTGCTTGATTGATAGTCTGTGCTAGCCCTTTTACTTGTTTGTAGACATTTTTATTTGCTCGTCCGAACTCTACTAATTCGTTTATGTTTTGCAATAATTCTGTAATATTTTATTGCATCCTTTGTTGTGCTTCCATCTTGTGGCATTCTCTTTCGGGTTTTGGAGATGTTTCTGTAAGCGATACATCCGTACGTTTGCTCTTATCCATTATACTTGTAAAAAAAACGACTCGCCGATGCGTTTGAACCTCTCCTTACAACATCAGGTGAATTAAATGTTCCTCTTATTGATCTTCTGCGTTATTCAAGGTCTTCAAGTCTTAGTAGTAGTTTACGTTAATCTTCGTCAATACTTTGGCTACATAGTTCGGTGTTAGTGCTACTTAGTTTCCTGGATTCTGTGTTCCGTAATGGTAGATTGTCCCCCCCAGAATCCGTGGAATAGCCCTCCATAGCGGAGGAGTGGGATTCCCCAGTATAGCACATACCATTGTGTTACAGCGTTACTCGTACGCCACCATTCGCCCCCGGACTATAAGCAATCGAATGACCTCGGTTTGTCGCGCTGTTTCTCGTGCTCGTGCGTCGACGCGTACTTCGGAGAAAATCGTCTGGCTCTCCGAAGTTTCTGATGAATTCGAGATGATTGGATGGTTGCTGGTATAATATAAAGGAGGATTGTTTGGCGCGGAGAATTTATAAATCAAGCAACGTACCGCAAAATTTACTCACACTGGGCACAGTATTTTATGTTTGCTTGTCTTGTTGTTGTTCGTAGTGGTTGTAAAATCTTTTATTTCATGCATCAAGAGATACTATTTGTTATAAAATTGACCAAATCAAATTAGTGTTAAAGAAGAATGGAGTGCTGGCTTAAAGGTGTTGCAAAAAATGTGATTCGTTTGGATGATGCGTCAGATCAAGGTGATATGAAGGCGTCAAGTTCTGGTTTTATGGTCTCAAGTTCAAGTAGTAAAACATCTAATAACACACTGAAGGTTAAAAAAACGAAAGTATGACGAATCATACAGTAATCTCGGATTTGTTGATTCTAACGGCTCACCTCTTTGTATGTTGTGCAGGAAACTCCTTCTTAATAGTTCGATGGTACCTGCTAAGATGCGCTGACATTTAGGAACTGTACATCCCGACTTCAAAAATAAAAGTAAAGAATTTTTTCTACGTAAAAAAGAACAATTAATAAGAAGCCAAAAAACTATGACGTATGCGACTCAGACTGTGAATGAAAAGGCCACGGAGGCATCGTATTTGGTTAGTTACCGCAGTGCCCAAGCAGGAGAAGCGCACACTATAGCTGAAAAGCTAATAAAACCATGTGTGGTAGACATAACAAAATGTAGGCTCGACGAAAAATCTGTAAAGCATCTTTCTACAGTACCGCTTTCGAACGATACAGGTACGCGCCGAATTGGGGATATCTCAGCAAACATAAAACAAGAACTGGTTTCACGGCTTCAAAATAACAAATTCGTCTTGCAAATGGATGAGTCGACTGATGTCGCTGGACTGGCCGGCCATCTTGCTAGTAATTGTGCGATATCCATGTAAACATTCACTCGAAGAAGACTTGCTTATGTGCTCATCGCTGCCTACTAACACAACCGGAGAAGACATTTTTAACAGGATTAATATATTTTTTAAAGAAAACCCAACTCGATTGGAATGATTGCATTGGAGCCAAGGCAATGATAGAACAGCAGGAGCAATATCACGAATAAAAATGAAAGCGCCAATTTGTAATTCCAGCCACTGCATCCTGCGTAGACAACCACTCGCTGTTAAGAAAATACAAACAAATCTAAAATTGGTTCTTGATGAGTCAGTAAAAATAATAAATTTTGTCAAGTCCCGTCCACTACAATCCCGATTGTTCCCAATATTATGTGAACATTATGGTAGCGATCATAAAACACTATTGCTCCATACTAAAGTGAGATGGTTGTCTCGGGGTAAAATTTTGAGAAGGCTTTTTGAACTAAGAACAGAATTAGAAACTTTTCTAGACTAGACTAGCATTTTTAGCAGACATATTTGGAAAACTTAACCAATTAAATCTGCCACTACAAGGAAAACAGACAACAGTTTTATGTTATGCGAACAACAAAATAACTGCCTTTAAAAGAAAATTAGATTTTTGGATTACTTATTTCGGTAAGAGAGAAATCGGAAGCTTTTTATTGCTAAGTTAGTTGCTTAGCCACCATAGTCTTAGTCATACAGAAATAGTTCAAAATGAAATATTTGTTGGATTGGTGCAATATCTCAATTATCTGCAAGGGACTTTTGAATCTTACTTTCCTGAAGAACAGATACAAAACTGAAAATAAACTCATGGATTTAAAACCCTTTTTCATCTAAATGCAGAAGCCTGAAAATATGTCAAATCAGATCAATGAATCATTTCTAGAAATGACATCGGATACAAGCATGGAATCATTGTTCAAAACAGTTTTACTAAATGATTTTTGGTGCAGGTTTCGTGATGAATATCCACAATTTGCCACAGAAGCTTTGAATGTTCTTCTGCCGTTCCCAACAACGTATTTGTGTGAAACGGGATTTTCAGCATATACAGCTACAAAAACAAAATACCGCAATAGACTGGATGCCGAACCAGACATGAGAATTCAAAATTCTTCTATCAAGCCTGACATTACCCAGTTGATGAGGAATAAAAAACAATTACATGCCTCGCATTAAATGAACTTAGTGTTATCATTTGCTTACTAACTCACTACTTACTGAATCTATCTTTTTTTGTATGATTATTAATAAACAATTCACTTATAACTGCTTTTGCTTTTAGTTTAGAGTCTAGGGTTCCGTTAAAGATTTATTTTTTTAAATGGGTTCCGTCACGAAAAAAGTTTGAGCAACATTATTCTATTGAATAGCAATACCACGAAGAACGTTCTAGCTGGAAAGGAAAAGCAGTGAGAGCAAGTATGAGACAAGGATGGAAATAGAGTCGAGAGTCAGTATTTGCTACGTATTTCGAGAGCAGGAATATTTCAATATATAAGCGGGATCGTGAGGCAGAGCAAGGCAATTCAATTCGACGGGACGACGAGACAACGAATACAATTCAATTCAGTTCGGAGCTTAATACAAGCCAATATTTCATGCGCCATAGTGTTTTAGAGTTTAGTTGCGCCGACACGAATTTACGTTTACTGCGCAACAATTTGATACTGAAAATATTACTTTGTCAAATTGATATCAGGAAATTCTTCGAAAGAGGTAAGTCAAAACAAAACAAAACCTAATATGACTATTTGATTTCTTAATTCAAACCACAAAGTTAACAAATTTTGAATATAGCAATATTACTTTAACTGATAAGTCCGAAGTAAATGATATTTGAATGTAATGTTATTATATTTATTTTGATCTCTTTTTTCCGTATTTTCATGCTATGCCTAAACACCGTAATAGAAATTTTGTGTATCCATTTTTTACGGACAACACGCGAAAAAAGAAAAAAATGTCGGAAAAGTAGCAGTGGAAGTGATGAAAATAACAGCTATGATAAAACTACTCATTTAATATCAATCATTTAATTCTCCAGAAGCTGTTATATATCTGTTGCCGACTATTCTTCTCCATCGACGTCCCAACAAACTTATGACATCAACGTCGATCCTGAAATTATAGTGGACGATGGATATCATGGAAATGATCTGGGTCGTCATGTTGGGTTGGCTACCCAGGTATCGACGGAAAAGAAGAGCGAGTTGGATAAATAATCCTTAAATCCTGCCCAGAAATTACGATTTTGAAAATGATTTGAAAAGAAAGCCATTTGAAAAAAAAATTTAATCATGTTTGGTTGGATCAATCTTCGAATATGTTAGCCATGGTGCATCATGGAGGAATTTTGGGATCATTTATGGTCAGGCCACATATAAAAAATATGCATGGAGACTGCCGAAAGTATGCAACGATCAACCTTCATCTAACAGAGACAAATGATGCAAAAAATTTTCTTCAAATGTTCCTGTAGACATCTAACTGCAAAATGGACACCAAAAAGCAATCGATGAAAACAGACAAATATTGTCATCAATTATTTCTTGTATAGTATTTTGCGGTACACATGATATGCCTATTAGGAGAAAACAAACAGATGAGGGTGTTTTAGTAGATTTATTGAAGTTGAGAATCAATTCAGGGGATGATAAATTAAAGAGTCACCTAGGAAAGTGCCGTCGCAATACAGTTTACACATCTCCAAAAATACAAATCGAATTGATAAATTTATGTGACGAAGTTATTAAGGAGAATATAATAAGTGAGGTTCAGAAGACCATGGCTTACTCAGTCTTAGCTGATGAAACAGCAGACCTAGCTGGGAAAGAACAGCTGTCAATAGAGATGCGATTATACGACGAAAGCAAAAGGAAAATCAGAGAAGAATTTGTAGAGTTCATTGAACTAAAAGCACAAAATGCTTCAGCAATTGCCGAAGCAATTGACAATTTCTTGATTAAAGCAATTGACAATTTCTTGATTAAAGCAATTGACAATTTGTTGATTAGTTCTAACCTCCCAATCAAAGATTGCGAAAGGTGTGGATTCGATGGCTGTTTTACAATGGCTGGGAAAGAGGGTGGCGTACAAGCCATTTTGAGAAAAAAATATCCTCGTGCTTTATATTTTTATTTTTCAAGTCACAAACTTAACCTTGTTGTGAATGATGCGAACGAAATGCCAGAAATTAGAAATACTTTTGCCACTGTAAAAGATGTTATAAAGTTTTTCAGAGAATCGTCTACACGTCGAAATTACGCTCCAAACCTATCACGCATGTGTGAGACGAGATGATCCGAAAAATACAAATCAATCAGAAAGTTTTCTCAAAATTTCCCAGACCTTAAGAAATCTCTAGAAACGTTATCCGTAGAGGAAATATATGCCACCGGAAAATCTGCATATCAGTTGCATTCAGCCGTTACAAAACAAGTGTTTATTATTGCTCCACAAACAATAGCCAAATATTCAGCAGTTTTAAAACCAGTAGTTAGCGCACTGCAAGCTAAATCGATCGACATGATCTCGGTGGGAGAACACATCTAAAATATCAAAGATATTCTCAGAAATGACCACGAGTTTCCTGATAGAGTAATGAGTAATTAAATGCTTCAAAAAGCGCGAGCTGTTGCAATGGATTTGAACATAGAAATGTCGGTTCCACGTCTTGCTCACAAGCAAACACATAGAAGTAATCCGCCATCAGACAATGATAACGAATATTGGCGGCGTGAGTGCTTAATCAATAATATTGTTGATTATTTTAAGTGGGTTACAAACCTTAATGAAAAAAAACAATGCTAAGAATCTCATTTATTTTATTTAAATTATTACAGCTAAGCCAACCACCAACACTCACATTTACAGATTTTTGCGTCTTGATTTTTTAACTGCAGAATCACGGATAAATTCTCAATGTATTAACAGAAACAACTCTGACTACTATCAACAACTGAATAGTTTTCCTTCCTCAATGAAGATCAATGATAGTTTTAAGTATGTTTCAAGGCAGAACATGATCTTTCAGTAGTACACTTTGAAATAGAAAGTTGAAACAAACAATTTAATGCAATGCAAAAAATACTTTTTTTACACTTAATTTGCCTTTAATTTTGCCGCCCTAGGCCATAGACTATATCTTCTTTACGGTAAGTCCGCCACTGTGTACAATATTTTTTAAACTTACCACTTTCAATAAAAGTTGCTATAATGTGAGATGGACAAGTTCCATGCATTTTTATGCTCCCTCCAGTTTTTGTAATATCTTTTTAAATACTTTCCAGTAAAACCTACAATAGTCTTAGTCATACAGAAATAGTTCAAAATGAAATATTTGTTGGATTGGTGCAATATCTCAATTATCTGCAATACTTTTGAATCTTACTTTCCTGAAGAACAGATACAAAACTGAAAATAAACTCATGGATTTAAAACCCTTTTTCATCTAAATGCAGAAGCCTGAAAATATGTCAAATCAGATCAATGAATCATTTCTAGAAATGACATCGGATACAAGCATGGAATCATTGTTCAAAACAGTTTTACTAAATGATTTTTGGTGCAGGTTTCGTGATGAATATCCACAATTTGCCACAAAAGCTTTGAATGTTCTTCTGCCGTTCCCAACAACGTATTTGTGTGAAACGGGATTTTCAGCATATACAGCTACAAAAACAAAATACCGCAATAGACTGGATGCCGAACCAGACATGAGAATTCAAAATTCTTCTATCAAGCCTGACATGACCCAGTTGATGAGGAATAAAAAACAATTACATGCCTCGCATTAAATGAACTTAGTGTTATCATTTGCTTACTAACTCACTACTTACTGAATCTATCTTTTTTTGTATGATTATTAATAAACAATTCACTTATAACTGCTTTTGCTTTTAGTTTAGAGTCTAGGGTTCCGTTAAAGATTTATTTTTTTAAATGGGTTCCGTCACGAAAAAAGTTTGAGCAACATTATTCTATTGAATAGCAATACCACGAAGAACGTTCTAGCTGGAAAGGAAAAGCAGTGAGAGCAAGTATGAGACAAGGATGGAAATAGAGTCGAGAGTCAGTATTTTCTACGTATTTCGAGAGCAGGAATATTTCAATATATAAGCGGGATCGTGAGGCAGAGCAAGGCAATTCAATTCGACGGGACGACGAGACAACGAATACAATTCAATTCAGTTCGGAGCTTAATACAAGCCAATATTTCATGCGCCATAGTGTTTTAGAGTTTAGTTGCGCCGACACGAATTTACGTTTACTGCGCAACAATTTGATACTGAAAATATTACTTTGTCAAATTGATATCAGGAAATTCTTCGAAAGAGGTAAGTCAAAACAAAACAAAACCTAATATGACTATTTGATTTCTTAATTCAAACCACAAAGTTAACAAATTTTGAATATAGCAATATTACTTTAACTGATAAGTCCGAAGTAAATGATATTTGAATGTAATGTTATTATATTTATTTTGATCTCTTTTTTCCGTATTTTCATGCTATGCCTAAACACCGTAATAGAAATTTTGTGTATCCATTTTTTAGTAAAACCTACAATAAACAAATCTTCTTAATACAAATACAAATAGGTTTTTAAAACTATCATTGTAGTAATTTTGTCCATGATGTCAATTATGTTAATAATTAATAATATTAATAATTATACCACTTATATAATAATAATTAATATAAGTGGGCCGATTTAGTTCGCCTTATATATTTTTAAATTTTACCTTTCGAGTTACTTCTGTTGCAATTATAATATCAAATCTTAGAATTTGTCAGAGTTGTTTTACAAAATACATATGCACAGGGGCAAGGAAGATGTTTTGTTTCCAAGCATATTCATCGATTCTCTGTTGTCAAGCTTACACGCATTTTCAAAAGAGGAAATTTTCAGCTGTAATTAACACAAGATGTGAAAACCACAACACTGTCAAAGTCCTAATTAAATATTTGCACCAAATATGCTATTTACTAATAAGTACGAATTGTACTTAACGATTACGTAAGCAGCTCCAGACGAGAAGGAAGTCTCACACATAATTTCCTCCACACATAATTCCTCCACATATAATAATATTAATTTATTGATGTTAGATTTTGGGTTAAAAATTAAAAGTAGAAATAGATATATGTTATTCTAAGCTCAAAAATAAGGTCTTGAAAGCAAAAAAGTTATTAACATTCTTATTCCTAAAACCGGTTCAAAAAATTTGAAATGGTAACACGGCATTTGTGAAGTTTTATTTTTTCTATCTGTTCTATAGTGTTTGGCTGAAAAAAGACGTATTTGAGTATTTTTGTGGACCATTGCGATAGCTGGTCGACCATTGCGATAGTGCTGTTTTCCCGCACCATGGGAAAAAGGCGATTTAAGCCGATCTTTTCACAAGTTCACTCATATAATATATAGTTCACTTATATACTATGTCATAACATCAAATCAGGAGCAACCGTGGCCATAAACGTACAATAATAAAAACTTTTTAAGAAATCTATAATAATTATAAAATATTTAATTTCTAATTGAATCTAAGTGATTTTAGTAGGTATCGATAAAACGGTTTTAGTATTTACGAATAATTCCCAATATGTGTAGCTGTTATGCATATTAGCGGATTTTGGATATTGGCGGTAACATATATACAGAGCGTGTTTTCGTTCGTTACTTATAGGAAACTGCAGAGGCGAAATTTTGCAACGTCGCGCGTGTACGAGTGCCTGCGATAGAGCACCGTCCCGGCAGGCCCGAGGAATAGGGGTGGTAAGATCAGTTCCTTTTTGGGATCAGGTGCACCTGCTCCAGTTCCGGCTGTGAACCTAGCTCCGTTTATCAAGTGCAGGTGCACCGGGCTGAACCAAGATTCGAACTATGCTTTTTATTTTTATGACCCTCTCCTATTTACTGTTCCCACCTTTTAGTGTTATTAACAAAAATTTTACATTCTAAATTCTATGTCTATGATTTCTATGTTCAATTATAATTAATCATCCTGTTAGCTAGGCATATGTAATGTAATATGTATGAATTTATGAAAGCATATAGCAAATAGTTCAAATCAAATACCCCTTTTAAGAATTTAAATGACTATGATACTATGTACTTATACTTATTATACTATAATAACTTATATATTTCTGCTTCGGTAATGTATTCGGCTTTGGTATTGATATCCCGATTCCCGAGAGGATCAAACCATTGAAATTGTATGTTTGGCTGTTTCGCTGTTCTGTTCGACAATCTGCGGTTAGATGGCGGCAACTGCACTGTAATCTTTTATTCGATTGGTTTATTTGATTTGTGAGTTAATTGCGGGTTGCGGAGTTTTATTTTTAACGTAACAAACAAAATGTTTAAAAAGACAAGCGCAATTTGGGACTTTTTCTCTGTGTTAGACTCAAATAATGCCAAGTGTAATATTTGTGGTACCAAAAAAATGTGTGCAAAGTCGTCAACTTCGAATATGAAACGCCATATTTTACGTAAACATCCTGCAGTAAAAATCTTGGAGGCAAGTACTGCAAGTCAGAATGTTGTTTCGGAAAAGAAGGACGAGGAAAGAGATAAGGAAATGGCCTCCGTATCTGAGGTGAGTAAAAAGTTAAATCAATATGTTATGCGACCTAAGAAGGGCCCTCATCGTCCAAAACCTATTTTTTATTATTGACATTTTAGGTATCGTAAAAGACTTAAAACCGTTAATCACCGGTAGTCAGAATAACCATTAACTACATTTTTTTTTACTTGTGTTTATATTAATTGTTTTTTTTTAATTTATAATTTAAACTTAGCGTTTTTCTTTTCCATCTTTCCTGCGTTCCATTCGAGTCGGTAACATCCCCATTTAGCATTAAGATGCTAAGAGCCTTTTTCTCGCGAAGATCGCGTTGAATATTTATTACGTAGGCATATAAACAATTAAACATTACTATATACTGCATGCGGTCCAATATCGTTCACCCAATTAGGGTGAAACTTCCGGTAGTTCAGTTGGAAGCATACCCTAGAATGCAGTTTCCCCCTGCGCGAACGCGCTTATTTTTTTGTTTCCTATTAGTGGTTTTGAAAGTGGCTTTTGATAAATTTTCAATTACGTATGCTTCAATTTATTAATAGGTATATTATCATTATTACTTAAGTTTTTTCATACATATTATATAAAAATATTTAAATAATTTGATTTTTTTTATAGGAACCCGTGGTTAACAAAAAACAAGGACAAGAAGTTGTATCGAAAAAACGGAGTCAGACTGAAATCGGTTCATTTTGTTACAAGCGACAAAAATTGCCCGCCAAACAGAAAATTGACGAAGTACTACTTGGTTTGTTTACTATTGACTTCCAGCCTTTCAGTATGGTCACAGACAAAGGATTTAAAAGGTTTCTCAATGTTCTTAATCCTGAATATGTCTTACCAAACCGTCAAACTATATCGAAGGTTATGATTCCATCTAGATATGAACAATGCTTAAATAAATGTAAGTCTTTACTTCAGAACACTAATATTAAAGGTGTATGTATTACAACAGATTGCTGGACCTCAAGAAATAATGAGGCCTACATGGCAGTTACAGTGCATTTCATTGACGATTCATTTACAGCGCAACATATATTGCTAACCTGTAGGGCATTTAGTGAACGGCACATAATGATAATTTGGCAAAAGAGCTTCGAAATATATTGGAAGAGTGGAATATTTCAAAACGGGTAACAACTCTTGCCATATCAGACAATGCAGCCAATATAAAAAAGGCAATAGAAGATCTGGGATTAAAGCATTTGGGCTGTTTTGCCCATACACTAAACTTAATTGTTACCGATGCCCTCAAAATTGCAAAAACCGACGAGATATTGACAAAAATTTAAAAAATAGTGGGGTATTTTAAAAGAAGCACTACCGCAAATAGCAAATTAATGCAATATCAGAAAAATATTGGTGTTGCCACACCCAAAAAATTACTGCAGGAAGTACCTACAAGGTGGAACTCCACTTTTTATATGTTGGAACGTTTTGTAGAGTTGGAAGACACAGTAAAAGCTACAATGGCTCTTCTTGACGGTTCACTTCCAACTATAAATAATCATGAGTGGGCTTTTATAAAAGAACTTATTATCCTTCTTCGTCCATTCGAGCATGTTACTGTTGCTGTAAGTGGTCAAAATTATATAACCGGTGCTTTAGTGATAGTTTTCGTTGCTGGTCTCTTAAACGTTCTTAATGAATTAGAAACTTCAAAGGAAATAAAATCAAACCTTTTTCTTGAAAGCCTTCGTATTTTAAAAGAAGACATTCAGAGGCGATTGGCAAATGTCGAATATAGCACCACACTGGCAATGAATACCTTTTTGGATCCTAGGTTCAAGCTGTTTCCTTTTCAAAGTTCTGGAGCTGCTGAGCAAATTAGAAAAAAAGTTATTCAGTTAGTAGCTGAAAAAATATCTCAAACTTTGAAAGTATCAGCTACAGCCGCAACAGTTACGAACGTCTCAGAAGAAACAATATTTTCAAAGGCTTCGACTTCGAAAGAGCAAGTGGCCCAAAAAGAAGTAGATGTTAAATTTTCTATTTGGTCTGCACTTGACAAAAAGGTAGCTGTAAAACAGCCCTCAGGAACTAGCCAAAGCAAAGCTATCATTGAGGTGCAGAGATATCTCGATGATGACATTTTACCAAGAAATGAAGATCCTTTACTTTGGTGGAAAGAGCAAAAATATAACTATCCCAATTTAAGCGTTCTGGTTAGGGATAATTTGGATTTTGTCTAGCAACCTCGGTTCCCTGTGAACAACAATTTTCCAAAGCTGGACAAGTGCTGAATGAACGGCGAACACGTCTTAGCTCTCAAAATGTAGAAAAAATCTTATTTCTTCACACAAACGATTATGTAACTAAATAATTTAATATTTTAGTTTTTTCTTTAAATATGGTATATTTTATTTTTGTTCTTGTTTTATTTTTAAATCAATTTTGAATTTAGTAATTAGTTTTGTTCGATACAGCTATGTCTTTTCTTTATACCTAAATATATTATTTTATCCTAAAATTTATCTATTTTGTTACTACAACTGTTCTAGAGTAGATATTATTCTATTTTTCGTAATTTAACTCCTTTCATTATTTACAAAAACTAAAGTATTTAAATTTAATTTTCACAAATTGTCAAGTCCAAACCGCCATCATTATAAAATTCTCTAACGTAATATGCTCGGTCCGATTCCGACTAAATCCTAGCTTTAGTTCCTGTTGAGAGTTGGGACCTGGTCTGTAGGTGCACGCCGGATTCGTTTCGAACCGGTTCAAGATCTGACATTACACTAACAAATCCGTAGTGCACCTGCACCTGGGTATTATAGGTTTTGGGATCAGGTGCACCGCTCCGAAATGGCGAACTAGGTCCAAAAGAGCAGGTGCAGGTCTTTTATACCATCACTACCGAGGACGGGATTAGTAAACATTTGACTTTCGTGGAGCTGCGTCGTTTGGCAACAAAATGTCCCAAAATATTACGCGAAAATCCAGGCATTTTTAAAATATTTATTCTAATGCGGGTTTTACAGACATGACAATGTGTAAAACCCGCATAGAATTGTAATCTTAAAATGTTTAATATGCTGTGTTTTGCATAATGAAAATTAAAGCGTTATTCTAATAAAAAATAAAATATCAACTCTGATAAAAATATAATAAAAAATCATAAATAAAACTCTAATAAACAAACTTAACAACATATCATTTTTTAAATAAAAGGCTTAAATAAACCGTCTTCTTTCGCTAAACAAAAACTTAACCTATCGTAAAAGCTATTTCGCACCTCCAAAAGAGTTTCAGGTAAAATGGAATTGGCACCTTCGACAATTTTATTTCGCAACTCCTCTAAATTTGTTGGCCTACTAAATTCATGCTTGTAAATGGTCTGTTTAAGGTAACCCCACAGATAAAAGTCATTTGGAGACAAATCTGGAGGCCATTTAATATCGCCAGTCCCACTAATAAGGCGGTTAGGAAAAGTATTTGTTAAAAATTCTTTTACCCTAGCCGCGTTATGAGCACTACAGCCATCTTGCTGAAAATAAACCGATCCCAGGTCTACATCAGGTAGGTTTTGAATGGCAGGAAGAACTTGTTTTTGCAGCAACTCAAGGCACTTTTGGGCGTTTAAAGTGCCATCAATAAAAAATGGCCCTATAACATTGTCGCCCAAAATACCTGCCCAAACATTCAATTTCTGAGGATACTAGGTACAAAACTGAAAACTTCTGTGCTCATTTTCCTGAGACCAATAACGAACAATGGAAGGAGTATTTTTGCCATGTAATGGAAAAGAAAATTCATCTGAAAACAAAATATTTTTTAAAAAATATTCGTTTTCATTTGCCCTTTCCATCATGGTTTCACAAAATTCCATTTTTCGCCACTGGTCTTCAAAAAATATTTCCTGAGTTTTTGAATGCTTGAAACATTTGTACCCATTTTTTTTCCAGATACGAACAACAGTTTTATTGCTTATTCCCAGTTCCTCTCCAACACTTCTAGTAGACCGTGTCGAATCAAGTTCTAAGGTACTGCAAACCATTTCTTCCCGCCGTTCTATATCCTGGACCACTTCAACAGGTGGACTTGACGTTTTGTGTGGCATTTTTTACAATCTTGAAGACAAAAAGATGTCTCAAAATTTGTAACCACATTTAAAACCGTTTTTGCACAAGGAATCGGTCTATTCTCAAATGTCACTGAAAACAAATCTCTACATTTTACTGCCGAATTGCCTCCATAAAACCATTTAATTAGTTGAACTCTTTCGGAAGGGGTATAAACAGCCATAGTGAAAAAAACACGAAAATAAAGCTCAAAAATTATTAATGCAACGTGGAGCAACACTACAAAGTGAGGTCTGCTGCGTAACCGATCGATAGTTCTAGCCTGGACACTTATCCCCGCTTCCATTGATACCTCACAACAGAAGCCGAAATCATGCGAGGCGACGATTGCATCGCGATGGCAAAAATTCCGCGCTGGGGCACATATTTTGCGTTGATTCGAAATAATATTTTACTGCAGTTAATATTGTAGTTTATAGTAAGATTACGCATTTAAAATTTTAAACTACCAAACTATTTTGATACTCGCTTTGAGTTTTAAAAAGAATAAAAATTCGGTATTTAAATTAGGTGGGTAAATTAACAATTTTATTTTTAACTTACATTTTACAATCTTAATTTTATTTAGAATAATGCCTACCTCTTGCTGCATTCCTGTTTAAGCTCAGAAAAAATTAAAATGGATTCTAAATTTTTTTTTTGGTTTTTTTTTGATTATCTTCGGAATCATTCAAATTTTCGATTTTTTAAATAAGCAACAAAAATTTGGCGTAGGTACCTACCTAATTTTGTTTTCGGCATTAACATTTTTACGAAAAAGTAATACAGCAATGCAAAAACTTTCCCATAGCAACCAAGATACACAGAAGTGTCAAGAATAAGTTTTTGAAAATTTGTTTTTTTTTTCGATAATCTTCAAAACCACATAAAATATAATATATATATTTTTTATATGGCATATTCTTTTACAAGTAAGTTTTTGTTTTTTGTTGTTTTAATTTTTGTAACTTAAAGAACATTTATTTTAATAGTGTTTTTTATGTACTTGAAATTACTTTGTTTTATCTCTGTAATTACTTGAATCCATTTCAGTGTCCTGAGGATGACTTAATATAAGTCGAAACGTCGACATTTAGGTAAACAGGTTTCTGTTTTATTTCTGACCCCACCCAACAACCCTCCGCAGTTTTAAATATTTTTTATTATTTATTTTATAGGAAAAATATACATAAACGGTGTTTCAAATTCGTCTATCCTCAAAATACGAAAATGGATAATTTACCCCAAAGTTGCACATTATTTACTTGTAAAAGAATATGCCATATAAAAAAATATATATATTATATTTTATGTGGTTTTGAAGATTATCGAAAAAAAAAAACAAATTTTCAAAAACTTATTCTTGACACTTCTGTGTATCTTGGTTGCTATGGGAAAGTTTTTGCATTGCTGTATTACTTTTTCGTAAAAATGTTAATGCCGAAAACAAAATTAGGTAGGTACCTACGCCAAATTTTTGTTGCTTATTTAAAAAATCGAAAATTTGAATGATTCCGAAGATAATCAAAAAACACCAAAAAAAAAAATTTAAAATCCATTTTAATTTTTCTGAGCTTAAACAGGAATGCAGCAAGAGGTAGGCATTATACTAAATAAAATTAAGATTGTAAAATGTAAGTTAAAAATAAAATTGTTAATTTACCCACCTAATTTAAATACCGAATTTTTATTCTTTTTAAAACTCAAAGCAAGTATCAAAATAGTTTGGTAGTTTAAAATTTTAAATGCGTAATCTTACTATAAACTACAATATTAACTGCAGTAAAATATTATTTCGAATCAATGCAAAATATGTGCCCCAGCGCGGAATTTTTGCCATCGCGATGCGGTCGTCGCCTCGCATGATTTCGGCTTCTGTTGTGAGGTATCGATGGAAGCGGGGATAAGTGTCCAGGCTAGAACTATCGATCGGCTACGCAGCAGACCTCACTTTGTAGTGTTGCTGCACGTTGCATTAATAATTTTTGAGCTTTATTTTCGTGTTTTTTTCACTATGGCTGTTTATAGCCCTTCCGAAAGAGTTCAACTAATTAAATGGTTTTATGGAGGCAATTCGGCAGTAAAATGTAGAGATTTGTTTTCAGTGACATTTGAGAATAGACCGATTCCTTGTGCAAAAACGGTTTTAAATGTAGTTACAAATTTTGAGACATCCTTTTGTCTTCAAGATTGTAAAAAATGCCACATAAAACGTCAAGAATCACCTGTTGAAGTGGTGCAGGATATAGAACGGCGGGAAGAAATGGTTTACAGTACCTTAGAACTTGATTCGACACGGTCCACTAGAAGTGTTGGAGAGGAACTGGGAATGAGCAATAAAACTGTTGTTCGTATCTGGAAAAAAAATGGGTACAAATGTTTCAAGCATTCAAAAACTCTATTTTTATATCTCTTATATCTTCTTATTAAATATTTTTTGAAGACCAGTGGCGAAAAATGGAATTTTGTGAAACCATGATGGAAAGGGCAAATGAAAACGAATATTTTTTGAAAAATATTTTGTTTTCTGATGAATTTTCTTTTCCATTACATGGCAAAAATAATCCTTCCATTGTTCGTTATTGGTCTCAGGAAAATGAGCACAGAAGTTTTCAGTTTTGTACCTAGTATCCTCAGAAATTGAATGTTTGGGCAGGTATTTTGGGCGACAATGTTATAGGGCCATTTTTTATTGATGGCACTTTAAACGCCCAAAAGTGCCTTGAGATGCTGCAAAAACAAGTTCTTCCTGCCATTCAAAACCTACCTGATGTAGACCTGGGATCGGTTTATTTTCAGCAAGATGGCTGTCCTGCTCATAACGCGGCTAGGGTAAAAGAATTTTTAACAAATACTTTTCCTAACCGCCTTATTAGTGGGACTGGCGATATTAAATGGCCTCCAGATTTGTCTCCAAATGACTTTTATCTGTGGGGTTACCTTAAGCAGACCATTTACAAGCATGAATTTAGTAGGCCAACAAATTTAGAGGAGTTGCGAAATAAAATTGTCGAAGGTGCCAATTCCATTTTACCTGAAACTCTTTTGATGGTGCGAAATAGCTTTTACGATAGGTTAAGTTTTTGTTTAGCGAAAGAAGACGGTTTATTTAAGCCTTTTATTTAAAAAATGATATGTTGTTAAGTTTGTTTATTAGAGTTTTATTTATGATTTTTTATTATATTTTTATCAGAGTTGATATTTTATTTTTTATTAGAATAACGCTTTAATTTTCATTATGCAAAACACAGCATATTAAACATTTTAAGATTACAATTCTATGCGGGATTTACACATTGTCATGTCTGTAAAACCCGCATTAGAATAAATATTTTAAAAATGCCTGGATTTTCGGGTAATATTTTGGGACATTTTGTCGCCAAACGACGCAGCTCCACGAAAGTCAAATGTTTACTAATCCCGTCCTCGGTCCTCGGGCCTGCCGGGGCGGTGCTCTATCGCAGGCACTCGTACACGCGCGACGTTGCAAAATTTCGCCTCTATGCGGTTTCCTATAAGTAACGAACGAAAACACGCTCTGTATATAAGTTACCGCTAATATCCAAAATCCGCTAATATGCATAACAGCTACACATATTGGGAATTATTCGTAAATACTAAAACCGTTTTATCGATACCTACTAAAATCACTTAGATTCAATTAGAAATTAAATATTTTATAATTATTATAGATTTCTTAAAAAGTTTTTATTATTGTACGTTTATGGCCACGGTTGCTCCTGATTTGATGTTATGACATAGTATATAAGTGAACTATATATTATATCAGTGAACTTGTGAAAAGATCGGCTTAAATCGCCTTTTTCCCATGGTGCGGGAAAACAGCACTATCGCAATGGTCGACCAGCTATCGCAATGGTCCACAAAAATACTCAAATACGTCTTTTTTCAGCCAAACACTATAGAACAGATAGAAAAAATAAAACTTCACAAATGCCGTGTTACCATTTCAAATTTTTTGAAGCGGTTTTAGGAATAAGAATGTTAATAACTTTTTTGCTTTCAAGACCTTATTTTTGAGCTTAGAATAACATATATCTATTTCTACTTTTTATTTTTAACCCAAAATCTAACATCAATAAATTAATATTATTATATGTGGAGGAATTATGTGTGGAGGAAATTATGTGTGAGACTTCCTTCTCGTCTGGAGCTGCTTACGTAATCGTTAAGTACGATTCGTACTTATTAGTAAATAGCATATTTGGTGCAAATATTTAATTAGGACTTTGACAGTGTTGTGGTTTTCACATCTTGTGTTAATTATAGCTGAAAATTTCCTCTTTTGAAAATGCGTGTAAGCTTGACAACAGAGAATCGATGAATATGCTTGGAAACAAAACACCTTCCTTGCCCCTGTGCATATGTATTTTGTAAAACAACTCTGACAAATTCTAAGATTTTATATTATAATTGCAACAGAAGTAACTCGAAAGGTAAAATTTAAAAATATATAAGGCGAACTAAATCGGCCCACTTATATTAATTATTATTATATAAGTGGTATAATTATTAATATTATTAATTATTAATAAAATTGACATCATGGACAAAATTACTACAATGATAGTTTTAAAAACCTATTTGTATTTGTATTAAGAAGATTTGTTTATTGTAGGTTTTACTGGAAAGTATTTAAAAAAATATTACAAAAACTGGAGGGAGCATAAAAATGCATGGAACTTGTCCATCTCACATTATAGCAACTTTTATTGAAAGTGGTAAGTTTAAAAAATATTGTACACAGTGGCGGACTTACCGTAAAGAAGATATAGTCTATGGCCTAGGGCGGCAAAATTCAAGGCAAATTAAGTGTAAAAAAAGTATTTTTTGCATTGCATTAAATTGTTTGTTTCAACTTTCTATTTCAAAGTGTACTACTGAAAGATCATGTTCTGCCTTGAAACATGCTTAAAACTATCATTGATCTTCATTGAGGAAGGAAAACTATTCAGTTGTTGATAGTAGTCAGAGTTGTTTCTGTTAATACATTGAGAATTTATCCGTGATTCTGCAGTTAAAAAATCAAGACGCAAAAATCTGTAAATGTGAGTGTTGGTGGTTGGCTTAGCTGTAATAATTTAAATAAAATAAATGAGATTCTTAGCATTGTTTTTTTTCATTAAGGTTTGTAACCCACTTAAAATAATCAACAATATTATTGATTAAGCACTCACGCCGCCAATATTCGTTATCATTGTCTGATGGCGGATTACTTCTATGTGTTTGCTTGTGAGCAAGACGTGGAACCGACATTTCTATGTTTAAATCCATTGCAACAGCTCGCGCTTTTTGAAGCATTTAATTACTCATTACTCTATCAGGAAACTCGTGGTCATTTCTGAGAATATCTTTGATATTTTAGATGTGTTCTCCCACCGAGATCATGTCGATCGATTTAGCTTGCAGTGCGCTAACGACTGGTTTTAAAACTGCTGAATATTTGGCTATTGTTTGTGGAGCAATAATAAACACTTGTTTTGTAACGGCTGAATGCAACTGATGTGCAGATTTTCTGGTGGCATATATTTCCTCTACCGATAACGTTTCTAGAGATTTCTTAAGCTCTGGGAAATTTTGAGAAAACTTTCTGATTGATTTGTATTTTTCGGATCATCTCGTCTCACACATGCGTGATAGGTTTGGAGCGTAATTTCGACGTGTAGACGATTCTCTGAAAAACTTTATAACATCTTTTACAGTGGCGAAAGTATTTCTAATTTCTGGCATTTCGTTCGCATTATTCACAACAAGGTTAAGTTTGTGACTTGAAAAATAAAAATATAAAGCACGAGGATATTTTTTCCTCAAAATGGCTTGTACGCCACCCTCTTTCCCAGCCATTGTAAAACAGCCATCGAATCCACACCTTCCGCAATCTTTGATTGGGAGGTTAGAACTAATCAACAAATTGTCAATTGCTTTAATCAAGAAATCGTCAATTGCTTTAATCAAGAAATTGTCAATTGCTGAAGCATTTTATGCTTTTAGTTCAATGAACTCTACAAATTCTTCTCTGATTTTCCTTTTGCTTTCGTCGTATAATCGCATCTCTATTGAAAGCTGTTCTTTCCCAGCTAGGTCTGCTGTTTCATCAGCTAAGACTGAGTAACCCATGGTCTTCTGAACCTCACTTATTATATTCTCCTTAATAACTTCGTCACATAAATGTATCAATTCGTTTTGTATTTTTGGAGATGTGTAAACTGTATTGCGACGGCACTTTCCTAGGTGACTCTTTAATTTATCATCCCCTGAATTGATTCTCAACTTCAATAAATCTACTAAAACACCCTCATCTGTTTGTTTTCTCCTAATAGGCATATCATGTGTACCGCAAAATACTATACAAGAAATAATTGATGACAATATTTGTCTGTTTTCATCGATTGCTTTTTGGTGTCCACTTTGCAGTTAGATGTCTACAGGAACATTTTCAAGAAAATTTTTTGCATCATTTGTCTCTGTTAGATGAAGGTTGGTCGTTGCATACTTTCGGCAGTCTCCATGCATATTTTTTATATGTGGCCTGACCATAAATGATCCCAAAATTCCTCCATGATGCACCATGGCTAATATATTCGAAGATTGATCCAACCAAGCATGATTAATTTTTTTTTTCAAATGGCATGCAAATTGCTTTCTTTTCAAATCATTTTCAAAATCGTAAATTCTGGGCAGGATTTAAGGATTATTTATCCAACTCCCTCTTCTTTTCCGTCGATACCTGGGTAGCCAACCCAACATGACGACCCAGATCATTTCCATGATATCCATCGTCCACTATAATTTCAGGATCGACGTTGATGTCATAAGTTTGTTGGGACGTCGATGGAGAAGAATAGTCGGCAACAGATATATAACAGCTTCTGGAGAATGTGACGCTTGTCCAATGTTAGCATGTAATGATCTTGACATTAAATGAGTAGTTTTATCATAACTGTCATTTCCATCACTTCCACTGCTACTTTTCCGACATTTTTTTATTTTTTCGCGTGTTGTCCGTAAAAAATGGATACACAAAATTTCTATTACGGTATTTAGGCATAGCATGAAAATACGGAAAAAAGAGATCAAAATAAATATAATTCAAATATCATTTACTTCGGACTTATCAGTTAAAGTAATATTGCTATATTCAAAATTTGTTAACTTTGTGGTTTGAATTAAGAAATCAAATAGTCATATTAGGTTTTGTTTTGTTTTGACTTACCTCTTTCGAAGAATTTCCTGATATCAATTTGACAAAGTAATATTTTCAGTATCAAATTGTTGCGCAGTAAACGTAAATTCGTGTCGGCGCAACTAAACTCTAAAACACTATGGCGCATGAAATATTGGCTTGTATTAAGCTCCGAACTGAATTGAATTGTATTCGTTGTCTCGTCGTCCCGTCGAATTGAATTGCCTTGCTCTGCCTCACGATCCCGCTTATATATTGAAATATTCCTGCTCTCGAAATACGTAGAAAATACTGACTCTCGACTCTATTTCCGTCCTTGTCTCATACTTGCTCTCACTGCTTTTTCTTTCCAGCTAGAACGTTCTTCGTGGTATTGCTATTCAATAGAATAATGTTGCTCAAACTTTTTTCGTGACGGAACCCATTTAAAAAAATAAATCTTTAACGGAACCCTAGACTCTAAACTAAAAGCAAAAGCAGTTATAAGTGAATTGTTTATTAATAATCATACAAAAAAAGATAGATTCAGTAAGTAGTGAGTTAGTAAGCAAATGATAACACTAAGTTCATTTAATGCGAGGCATGTAATTGTTTTTTTATTCCTCATCAACTGGGTAATGTCAGGCTTGATAGAAGAATGTTGAATTCTCATGTCTGGTTCGGCATCCAGTCTATTGCGGTATTTTGTTTTTGTAGCTGTATATGCTGAAAATCCCGTTTCACACAAATACGTTGTTGGGAACGGCAGAAGAACATTCAAAGCTTCTGTGGCAAATTGTGGATATTCATCACGAACCCTGCACCAAAAATCATTTAGTAAAACTGTTTTGAACAATGATTCCATGCTTGTATCCGATGTCATTTCTAGAAATGATTCATTGATCTGATTTGACATATTTTCAGGCTTCTGCATTTAGATGAAAAAGGGTTTTAAATCCATGAGTTTATTTTCAGTTTTGTATCTGTTCTTCAGGAAAGTAAGATTCAAAAGTCCCTTGCAGATAATTGAGATATTGCACCAATCCAACAAATATTTCATTTTGAACTATTTCTGTATGACTAAGACTATGGTGGCTAAGCAACTAACTTAGCAATAAAAAGCTTCCGATTTCTCTCTTACCAAAATAAGTAATCCAAAAATCTAATTTTCTTTTAAAGGCAGTTATTTTGTTGTTCGCATAACATAAAACTGTTGTCTGTTTTCCTTGTAGTGGCAGATTTAATTGGTTAAGTTTTCCAAATATGTCTGCTAAAAATGCTAGTCTAGTCTAGAAAAGTTTCTAATTCTGTTCTTAGTTCAAAAAGCCTTCTCAAAATTTTACCCCGAGACAACCATCTCACTTTAGTATGGAGCAATAGTGTTTTATGATCGCTACCATAATGTTCACATAATATTGGGAACAATCGGGATTGTAGTGGACGTGACTTGACAAAATTTATTATTTTTACTGACTCATCAAGAACCAATTTTAGATTTGTTTGCATTTTCTTAACAGCGAGTGGTTGTCTACGCAGGATGCAGTGGCTGGAATTACAAATTGGCGCTTTCATTTTTATTCGTGATATTGCTCCTGCTGTTCTATCATTGCCTTGGCTCCAATGCAATCGTTCCAATCGAGTTGGGTTTTCTTTAAAAAATATATTAATCCTGTTAAAAATGTCTTCTCCGGTTGTGTTAGTAGGCAGCGATGAGCACATAAGCAAGTCTTCTTCGAGTGAATGTTTACATGGATATCGCACAATTACTAGCAAGATGGCCGGCCAGTCCAGCGACATCAGTCGACTCATCCATTTGCAAGACGAATTTGTTATTTTGAAGCCGTGAAACCAGTTCTTGTTTTATGTTTGCTGAGATATCTCCAATTCGGCGCGTACCTGTATCGTTCGAAAGCGGTACTGTAGAAAGATGCTTTACAGATTTTTCGTCGAGCCTACATTTTGTTATGTCTACCACACATGGTTTTATTAGCTTTTCAGCTATAGTGTGCGCTTCTCCTGCTTGGGCACTGCGGTAACTAACCAAATACGATGCCTCCGTGGCCTTTTCATTCACAGTCTGAGTCGCATACGTCATAGTTTTTTGGCTTCTTAATAATTGTTCTTTTTTACGTAGAAAAAATTCTTTACTTTTGTTTTTGAAGTCGGGATGTACAGTTCCTAAATGTCAGCGCATCTTAGCAGGTACCATCGAACTATTAAGAAGGAGTTTGCTGCACAACATACAAAGAGGTGAGCCGTTAGAATCAACAAATCCGAGATTAATGTATGATTCAGTGTGTTATTAGATGTTTTACTACTTGAACTTGAGACCATAAAACTAGAACTTGACGCCTTCATATCACCTTGATCTGACGCATCATCCAAACGAATCACATTTTTTGCAACACCTTTAAGCCAGCACTCCATTCTTCTTTAACACTAATTTGATTTGGTCAATTTTATAACAAATAGTATCTCTTGATGCATGAAATAAAAGATTTTACAACCACTACGAACAACAACAAGACAAGCAAACATAAAATACTGTGCCCAGTGTGAGTAAATTTTGCGGTACGTTGCTTGATTTATAAATTCTCCGCGCCAAACAATCCTCCTTTATATTATACCAGCAACCATCCAATCATCTCGAATTCATCAGAAACTTCGGAGAGCCAGACGATTTTCTCCGAAGTACGCGTCGACGCACGAGCACGAGAAACAGCGCGACAAACCGAGGTCATTCGATTGCTTATAGTCCGGGGGCGAATGGTGGCGTACGAGTAACGCTGTAACACAATGGTATGTGCTATACTGGGGAATCCCACTCCTCCGCTATGGAGGGCTATTCCACGGATTCTGGGGGGGACAATCTACCATTACGGAACACAGAATCCAGGAAACTAAGTAGCACTAACACCGAACTATGTAGCCAAAGTATTGACGAAGATTAACGTAAACTACTACTAAGACTTGAAGACCTTGAATAACGCAGAAGATCAATAAGAGGAACATTTAATTCACCTGATGTTGTAAGGAGAGGTTCAAACGCATCGGCGAGTCGTTTTTTTTACAAGTATAATGGATAAGAGCAAACGTACGGATGTATCGCTTACAGAAACATCTCCTAAACCCGAAAGAGAATGCCACAAGATGGAAGCACAACAAAGGATGCAATAAAATATTACAGAATTATTGCAAAACATAAACGAATTAGTAGAGTTCGGACGAGCAAATAAAAATGTCTACAAACAAGTAAAAGGGCTAGCACAGACTATCAATCAAGCAGCCAGTAAAGTGGAAAGGGAACTCTACAAGAACTTTAATAGTTTCCTAATAAAAAAAAGGGAGAAGGTAGATGAAGGTACACAAACTTCAGTGTGGACTCAGCAAGGTGAAAGAGATCTACTTGACACAGGAAAACTAACATCTTACGATGTATGGAACACGGAACCTCAAAGGGACTGGAAGGACAGTGTTTATCTGAACACGGAAATAAAAGTAGGTAACCCCCTCAAAACAAAAGAGGCAACGGTTAAAGTCATTTTAGTATGTGCAAACGAATTAGAGATGTGTACGAGCATCGAGGCGCTGTTTAAAGAGCGATATCGAGAAATCATCGACACGGAAGCCAATTTTGAGGTGTACAACCGCACAGCAGTGAAGATCACAAGAAATCACAAATCAAAAGATCATTAGAATAAACCAGGGAACTAGTGAGAAGGAACTTTGGGATCGTTTAATAGAACTGCGACAGGAAACTATAGATGATGATAAGTGATAAGATGATAGTGACAATCCATAAAATAGAAGGATTGGAAATTCACAGGCTTAAAAAAATGGTTGAGGCCATTTTTTATGGCCAAAATACATACGTAACCATCTATACAAACAATGAGAAAGACCTGCAGAAAGAAGAAAAAATAAAAGAAAACGACAGAAGGAGATGGCAGAGAGGCACAACTATCATAATCCTCGAGAAGGGCAACAACCCCTTTGAAGAGATTGCAAAAGAACTGAAAGCCAAATTAAGAGGCACAGTAAAAAGATAATTCAGAAAATGCAAGAGGCAAAAAGTGGCAGTGTTCTCTTGGTGACGGATAAAAACGATCAAGCAGTGAAATTCCTTAAGCAAAAAATAGAAGAAACTATGGAAAACATAAAAACGTAGTATATGCATAAATTGTGGTAAGGACGGTCACCTCTCTAAAGATTGTCTTCTGCAATAAGGGACACAAATTGGGAACAGGCCAATTAACTGCTTTTAAGAGAGCCATTTCGCAAGCCAAGAAGTAGAGAAAATACGACTGTCATAAAGAGAAACCTAATATGTGTTAAAACTGTGATATGAACTTTGACCGACTGTAAAAAGACTGTGATATATTCCTTCTAGTACTAGTTCCTAATTAATTTTACATATTTTACTTATTTATTAAATCCAATTAAATATGTTGAAGATGCTCCAAATAAACGCCGACCGCTCCGCTGGTGCCCACGATATGGCAGCGAAAGTTGCAGCAAAAGAATCTACAGATATTTTAGTAGTGAGTGAGTCAAATATAAAATTAACAAAAAAGTCACTCTGGAGTACAGACAGGGCAAGCTGGGTGGCCTGGTTAAACTCTTAAACACAAACATTAATGTCAAGAGGGTTATGAAAGAAAACGGAGTGCTGGGACTTCAGAAAATCTATGGGTTTTAGGCATCTCCAAATATTCTGCTGCAACAACATAAAACTTACATTGATACACTGCTAGATATGGTAGAGACTACAGGACGAGAGGCAGTAATAGCTGGTGATTTCAATACGAAAGCAGAAGAATGGGGTTCGCCGGAAACTGATAGAAAAGAACAATATATCTTGGAGCCCGGGGCAAGACTTGGACTAGCAGTTCATAATGACGTTGACCCCCACGTTCGTAAGGAGAAACTTGAGATCTCATATAGACTTAACTCTATCTACGCAACAGTCGAACAGCGAAGTGCTGCCCATGAAGAACACATAAACGCAAGAAAAGCACTCAAGGACGAAATTAGAAAGGAAAAAACAAAAATGTGGAAAGAACTCTGTAATGAACTGGAGAACGACCTGTGAAGACAAGCCTATCACATTGTCAGGAAAAACATAAAATGCGGTACAGAACCAATAAAATTGACAGATGATAGAGTGTCGGAAGTAATAAACGAGTTGATTCCCAGTTATCCAATCTCGAATGCTTCTACGGCGAGATTGGATCACTGTCTGCAAAGGGCGGCTCAGGTACTTACCTTCATACTCACTTTCCTTCCTTCACCCTCGCCTTCTTTCCTCTAAACTTGGGGCGAGACTCTTTTCGTCTTTCTATTTCGACCGCTCTTGGTCAACCCTTGATATTTCCGATCCCGGCGCTATTAGGTTTTCGAGGGCAAAAAAAATTAAAATAAAATAAATTGATAACATGATAATGACTCGGCTATGGACAAGAACTATAAATAAATAATAGCAGGGTAAAACTACAGGAGAAAAGTTTACGGAGCAGCGGCACGGATCCCCAGTTCCGGTCGGTGATGCGGTTGAGCAGGCCGCGTCCGACCGTCAACCAAAAAACTGCTCATTTCCATTGGCAGGGAACCAGGCCTGGGAGCAGTCCTATGCGACTGAGAAAGGAAAGAGAAAGGAATTATTAGAGATGGATTCTTCCCAGCGAGAAACAGTATATCCAGGACACCCCCATTTGCAAAGGGGACCATATCGTCGGAGGTAAAGAAACACCAGACAAGTGAAGAGGAAGACGCAGTATGCAACAACAACAAAAAAAGGAAACGAAACGCTACTCCAGAAGCACAGAATATATTTTGGATCATATCGAGAAACCTTGAAGTACTGAAAACTAGGGTTGACGAACTAATGAAGTTTTTTGACCAGACGCAAAATGTACACAAAAATATTAAAACTTTAGCAAAGCAAATAGGCTTAACAAAACTAAACGGTTGCAGAATATAAAAGTGACAAATACGAAAGACATCAGACAAAAAAGGAACAAAACGTTAAGATCGCAAAATATGAAAAAAGATTAAATAATTATATAATAAATAGTAGCTAAGGAATCTACAGATGCGAAAACACAAACGGGAGAAGAAGACTGTGGGGGCCAGCTAAAACTACCCGTCTTAGCTGCTTTATCCACTTAAAATACTCGGATATAGGGCAAATGATAAACTACGAATTCCTCGTACTCAGAACGTAATTTATTCATACTTGAGTTTCAAATGATAAAGAAAACAAATAAACACTTCTTACACAGTTATCGGGAGTATTTAACAAACATTAAACTTAAAATTTACATGAGTAACCGCATAATTACAGAGGGCCAAAACACGGCGGCCGCGCGACGTTACTTAATTGTTACCGAATGGATGACAATAGACGACTAACTTATTGTCCGGGGAGCGGGGAAATAACAAGGCGTAATTATAAATAGATTGACAGATGAGCGCTGTTGCCACTACACTTAAACTCATTATGAAATTAGGGGAAAATAATACTGTCCCGAACAAAGACATTATTACTACGTTAGTTATTATTACTACGTAAAGTAGATAATTTTAAGAAAATAGCAGGCCTTAAAATTGGCCGACACAGTATACACAGCTATAAAAGTAGGTAGCCCTCTTGCAACAGATACTCAAAGTGGTAATCACGGTGCCAGAAGATCCGAAAATTGAGAAGTCCATACAAGATACCTATAGACACAGATACCCAGATCGACATACTTGAAGTTACTAGTAGAATTGCATCCCAAAGAGACCTAAAGCAAAATAAAAAAATAATAAAAATAAATAATTCTTCCATGCGTAAAGCAATCCTGTCTCAAATCAATCTCTGCTGTCTTTGGCCTTGCGACCTGTAATAAACAAAACAAAAAATTCTTCAAAGAAAGAGATAAATTGAAAAATGAATAGTATTAATTTAGCTTATTCATGTTAGATTTTGGATTAAAAATAAAAAGTAGAACAAGATATATGTTATTCTAAGCTCAAAAATAAGGTCTTCAAAGCAAAAAAAGTTATTAACATTCTTTTTCCTAAAACCGCTTAAAAAAAATTTGAAATGGTAACACGGCATTTGTGAAGTTCTATTTTTTCTTTAGTGTATGAGCTGAAAAAAGACGTATTTGAGTGTTTTTGTGGACCATTGCGATAGTAAAAACTTGTGCTGTTTGTCCCGCACCATGGGAAAAAATGCGATTTAAGCCGATCTTTTCACAAGTTCACTCATATAATTTATAGTTTGCTCATATACTATGTCATAACATCAAATCAGGAGCAACCGTGGCCATAAACGTACAATAATAAAGACTTATTAAGAAATCTTTAATAATTATAAATAATTTAATTTCTAATTGAATCTAAGTGATTTTAGTAGTTATCGATAATTTCTGATACGCGCCGTTATTTTGCATAACTACCAACGGTTTTAGTATTTACGCATAATTCCCAATATGTCTAGCTATTATGCATATTAGCGGTAACATATATATACAAAAGTATACGATACTTCGAGGGAATGAAGAATGAATCCCAAATGAATATCGACCGGTAGCGTCGATATCTGTAACATCTGGATGAAGCATTAGTTTATTTTCTTTTCGTTTGACACTTGATATTGACAGACAACATTGGCAGCTGTCAGTAACAACAGTGTTAAATGTGAGAAGGCGGCAAACCTCTTGAATACTAACCGTTAATTCTATTGTTTTTCTTTTACGTTGTAGGCAATGGTCAGAAAATAAGTGTGAAATTCCAGAAAAGACCCTTTGACAATTCCAGCATATCGTGTACGCACTCATGGAAGACGGCAAGATAGAAAGTGGCGTGCATAGGGCTGGTAGATAAGATTTTAACTCTCTTCCTGAATAAGGAGGCAGCAATGGCCAAGGGGATCCATGCAAGGAGGACCCATGTATTTATATTGGACTACTACTATTTTACACCGCAATTTAAAATAGCGTAAGTTAAAATATTTCTGATTTAATGTTTGACACTTGCTGAATAAATCGGGTAAGGGAGCAGTCACTTACCTGTCTAAGAAATGTATATCCCTGTTTCTCTTAGGTAATTAGAAATTTAATTATATAGTTTATAACATTTTTGAGAGTATAGGTATTTGCTTTTTGTTGCCCTATTCTAAGTCATATTATTTATTATATCAAATAAACAACTTCTACCATTTATTACTTCTATCATTATAAAACTTATGGAACAATATAATAATGAAATTAGTAAAAGGTTTGGAATAGTATTAACAAACAGATACCAAGTATTAACCCTATGACAAAAACTAATTTTTAATTCACTAGAAGATACTGTATATCTGTCTTTGCCAACTCATTTAGTTAAGAGCTTCGCAATTTTAATAATTACCAAAAAACTAGCACATAAAAGATCAAAGGAAGCAGCAATCAGATGGACTGTATCCTTTAATTTTTTAATATTCTTATATTCTTAAAATGGTGAGATTGCTGTGGTAAGATTACTTAAAAGACTTGTTTTGTAAACAAAGCACGTGCTTACAGTGTCACAGATTTACAGAATACTGTTCTACTATTCTGTAAATCTGTGACAGTGTATGGAAAAGGGCATTTCTTTGACCAGGTCAATCATGTGATACTTATTGTAAACTTGATGCTTTCTTTATCATCCATTATTGGGAGATCACAAGTAAAGATTGGGGGCTCTCTCTGTGGCTTTTGATATTTTGTTCGGTTTGGTCGATATTTGCTGTTAATGTGACATTTTTTTATAGAGATAGGACTGTCTTGGATACCACTTGTCTTGAGAGAGATTTATATTCTTTTTTTTTTGCGGGGTGCATGGAGAATGTATTTACTTTGAATAACCAAGAGTTATCAAATTATACAATTAAAATGCAAAAAGACCATATTAAATCTGAGATTTCTTATCTTAGGATTGTGGATTTTAAAATCACACTTTTCAGTCCAGTCATAATAATCAGATTATATCAGTCACATATAGGGTTGTGTTCGATATCTACTTGTAAGATGTCTAATATTTATCTCTGGTTTGACATATTCTGGAATACTGGTCCCTTGTTTTGTCTCCTTCATTTCTGTTTCATTTCTTTTTGAAAATCATTTATTTAAACAAACTTAGATTAAGTTTATAATCTAATAATTAATTTCATAGATTATGTTTAATGAGCTTTGGATAAAAAACAAGTGGTTATGGCAGTGTCCATTGATCTGAAGAAGGCTTTTGATGTAGCATCAATATTTTGTTGCAAAAGTTGCTTGAGGGATTTGGGGGTGTTTAATAGTCTTCGTATGAGCGTCTTTGAAAGAGTATTTCCTATAATGACTTTAGGATTTTCTTTTTAGAAAAAAAAATTTCATTAGCTTTTTCTCACAAGATTTATGTTCAGTTTTCCAACAAGTTTTAAGTAACCATTTTAATGAATTGACATTAATTTAATTTTACCGAGTAATAAATAATGTTAAACCTGAAGAAAGAAATCAAATAATTTAATTTTCTCATAAAGGAAAAACTATTCATTGCAGAATTCAAGAAACTTTTACTCTAATAAAATTAAGCTATTATTGGAAATCAATGAAACATGTTATTATAAAATATATTGATAATTGTAAAATCTGTCGAAAATCTAAATATAATAGCAAACATTTGAAACCATTGGAAGTTATTTATATAGATACACTTATATTAGGAAATAATAATAATATATTTCTTTATTTAGTACTATCAAGTAACATTATATATGAAAACTTATATAAAATAAAATGATATCACTAAAAAAGGCCTATTTAGTAAAAAAAAAAACATCTCCCTGACATTACTACATATAAGTTTACATGCCTAGGTAATCACCTTTCAGTTTCACCTTCTGTTTAAACCTGTTTCATTTGATTTCCTATAGTTTATATTTTATGTGGAAGTTTATTAAATAACTTTATGCACATATAGTAGGTACTCTGTTTAAAGAGTGAAAGCCTCTATATAGGGTAGTTAATATTACATATGCGAGTATTAAACCCATGATCAACAGAAGTAGGAAACTTATCTCTATTTTTAAATAAAAACATCACTGCTTCAAATATAAACAAGTTACACAGTTGAAATTCCCTTAGATCTAAAAATAGCTTTACAAGATTATAACTACTGCATCTTAAATATTATTCTAATTACTTTTTTTTTAATGACAAATATATTTTTTATCTTAGAGTTGGCTGCCCAGAAAATAATGCCATGTCTAGCTGCGGACTCAAAGTTTTCAAAATACTAATCCATTCATTTAGGTATTTTACCACTGTACAGAAACAAAAATAAGCTTTATTTAATTTAACTTGTAAATGTTCAATGTGTTCTGAAAAGTCTAAAAATTCATCTATATGTACACACACTTTAACCTCGTAATTGTTGAGGTTTACTTCTTTTGGGGTCACTTCCTGGTTTTGTTTTGCTTTAAAAATGAAAACGGTCGTTTTTTGTTCATTCAGTATAAACTAACTATAATTTTTTTTTTACTAAACCAATCTTTGCTTTTTTGAAACAGTAGATCTTCATTCTAGCATAGCTTAGTATGTCTGGAAACGCCACTAATAAATTTGTCAATTACATACTGTTTGAATATTGTCAATAATTTCAAAAGGCAAGTCATTTATGAACACCATTAAGTAAATAATCTAAATTTGTGATCTTTTGCTTGTTAACATTACTTGTTGGACTCTATTGTTGAGATAAGAAGTGAACCATTTTAAGGAATTATTTCTCACCCCATATTACTGTAATTTCTTTATTAACAAATTTCTATCTAATCAATCATATGCCTTAGAAAGATCTAAAAATATTCCCAGTGAAAGCTTTCCCCTCTCCAAATTCCTCAAGACTACACAAGTGAAACTGAAATATAGTAGTTTGTGTAGATTTACTCTCAAGATATCTATGTTGATTATCAGACAAAATATTGCACTCTTTTAAAAAGCTGAGAAGCTGATTGCAAACAATTAACTTAAACAGCTTTGAAAAACTTAGAAGTAGGCTGATCAGTCTACAGTGCGTCTACAGGATAAGCGAATTTATACATAAAAATGACAAAAAATTTAGGGTTGAAATTTGACTGTTTGGCATCCAGCCCTGCTTAATTCAAAAATAAAATTTTGCATATTTTATTTTTTTTTAAATCAAGCATGGTAAAGTAGTATATTTAGAAAAGATATAAAAAAAGTTTGTAAGAAAAAGCTGTTTAGAATGCGAAATTAAGCCTGAATACCGAATTTCTTAATCATAGGCTTACTTTGATTTTTACGTTTAAATTATTTATTTATTCTGACTTTTCTCAAAGTTTAAACAAAAACCAAATAAATATTAATATTTAAAATAGTGAAAGTTATTTTAAAAATTATTGTTCTTGAAATAATTTTTTTTACGATCGGTAGGAATTTTTTCGGCTCGTGGAATGCATGCCGCTTATTATATTGGGTTCTTTTTTGCTGCATTTATGAGTTTTTGTCGACCTTTTTTAAATGTAAACATTCTCAATTAAATGTAGCAGCTACAATGAAACATTGTCACTGTCAAAGTTATGTACAAAAAACTTATATCATTATTTTATTGTAAAGTAAGTAATTTAAAAATGTATAAAGTTATTAATAATATTGGAATTAACAGAAAAATGTTAAATTTGGAGCAGAAAATTTTCATTGTGCAATCGTATGGTAGTGAAAATATATGTCGTTAAACTACGTTTTGAATCCTTTTTTTCGTGAAAAATATCCGTTAATAAGTCGAAGTAGGTAATATCTTCTGGGAGACGACTAATCTAACTTTTTGAGGCCACGGGTAGTGTTGAGATGAAAAAAAAGCAGAAAAAGAGATACGATGACAACGATGCTGCTACAATCTTTGCTTTGGAGTCAATTGCTGAAAACCCTCGGATGTCATTGAAAGCTAGATCGGCGGTGCTGAACATGAGCAAATCTGAATTAAAAAGAATTTATCATGCCAACAATATTAAAGTATTCAAACCAAGGTACTTGCATACTTTAGAAGAGAGGGATGAAGCGCATCGTTTATTATTTTCTGCTTGGTTAGGCAATAATATTCTCGGACGAATCTACTCTCACGACAAATGGTGTAATTTCATTTCAAAATTGTCGGTTTTGGTCCAACTAAACGCCAAACTTGGGGGAATCCATGGCAAGAGGCAATATTTTAAAAAAGTCAACATATGGTGCGCCATATCTTACCATTGAGGTATTATTGGACCATAGTTTATTAAAGGATCTATGAATCAAGAAAAATATCCTCAAATTTTGGAAAGATTTTTTGAAGAATACTTAGAACCTTTACCAGTTGATCAAAGAATAAATCTTTATTTTCAACACGACGGTTGTCAAGCGCACTCCACTATTCGAGTAGCAGAATGGTTGAATAGAACTTTTCGGAATTAATAGATTGGAAGACGCGGCCCAATTGGGTGGCCGCCAAGGTCACCTGATTTAACCATTTCTGATTCCTATTTACGGGGTCAAGCAAATTGTTTATTCCGATCCATTAGCAAATGACAAGGAAAGGTATTGGAAAATGTTTCGATAATTCGATTGAAAAATGTTTTGAGATAGCTGCATTGAATAAATTTAAAATAAGTAAATAAAATAAATTTTCTTGTTAAATTAGATGTACTATATACATTTTATTACAAACATATTTTTGGGGATGGTTTGTAACTCTTAGATCAGTGATTTAACTGATAGATAAATAAATTAGTTAGTTTTACTCTAATAATTATATATGAATAAAAAAATTAATTGGTACACAAAACGTAAAACTCAAAGTAGGCCTACGGTTGTAAAATTCGGTATTCGGGCATAATTTTGCGTTCTAAACAACTTTTTCTTATAAACTTTTTTATATCTTGCCTAGGAATACTACGTTACCTACTCATAAAATTTAAAACAAGCTCGAATTAAGACATGCTTGATTTAAAAAAAATAAAAATATGCTAAATTTTATTTTTTATTCAAGTAGGGCTGGATGCCAGCCAAACGGTCAAATTTCAACTACAATTTTTTTTGTCATTTTTACGTATACATTCGCTAATTTTGAGACACACTGTATAGTTGTCAAATGCATTAAGATGCAGGCCATGCTTTAATGAAATGTGCAACATGTGGCAGAAAACTTGTTGTTGTAAATGCATATTTTGATAATACTCGCTGATATATCTTTTCGGTAGCTCAATTTATTTTTTACTTTTTTAGGAATACTTAAAAGTTCGTTTGGGCTTTATAGGCCTTAACCAGAAGCTTTTATGGTTAGCTGCTATGTTTATGTGCCTTTTATCAACAGGTCATCTCACTCTGTTTTTACAATTTTGTATCTATTTGCATACATCGAAAAAAATCATCAAATAAACATCTAATTGATCCTTTACTTCCCTAACTTCCTTATTATATTTATAGAGATCATTTTTATTTTTCTTACATATTAGTTTCTTTGGAAAACTTTGAATAAAAATTGGTTCAAATATATTTGTAAAAGCACCCCATTATCTATTTACATCACAATCATTCTGACCAAAAACGTCAGCCCAGTTCTCTTCTTTTAGCTATTGAATAAAAGAAGGTTTGTTTGAGGAAAAAATCTTTTATATTGTTTTTGGTATATGTATATACTGGTTTTTAGTTTCGAAGATTATTTTTTGCCCTTTATGATTTGAAATATGAGTTTGCAGTCATGCCTAGTACACAAGCAATATCAATATTGGTAAATATATTATGGATACAACTATTTAACCTAGTTTTTTCTGTAATTGTTGGTTAGAAATTAAATGAGTTCATGATTGATAAGATTTCTTCTTTATTTCTATTAGGTTTTAAAAGTTCAATATTAAAGTCATGTGCTACAAATGCCTACTTTTGACTAGCTGTCAAACACAAAAGTAACTTTGTTATCATCTTTTGAAATCAAAAATTCCTGTGTTAATTGATAAATTTTCAAAAGCTTTAACCTATTTTGGTACAGTAATTACAGTAGTTTAAACTCTGGTATAGTAATTTTCATTCTGTGGTATTCCTAAAACAATTATTTTAGATAACGGATCTGAATTCCAAAATGAAAGTGTTAAAGAATTATTCAAATCACATAATATTAAAATACATTTTACAACAGCCCAAATCAAACAGCCCTTTGAAACATTAAATTCAACTTTAATTGAACATATTAGACTTTTAAAAGAAAAAGATAAAAATGAAGACATTGTATGTTTAATGCCATATGCAGTTATTGCTTATAACAATACTATACATTCCAGTACAAATTTTACGCCCTTTGAACTAATCTACATAGGCATATGGATACACAAGATCCCATGAAATGAATGGCTGCTCATATTTATCAAAAAAAATTAATTAACAATTGATAGTTTGCCAATACCAGTTAATATCTAAAATATTTTAAATTTTTAGATTATTGAAATTAAATTTAATTTGACTCAAATGGTGCAATTATTACCTTTAGATTAGTATTACCATTGGTTGAATCAAATATATATCACTAGTATCAATTATACCTATTCTGTATCGTTAAAATCAATTTTTCTTAAACTTACTACAAAAACCATTCCCTGTGGTTAGCGATAGGAAGTATTCTTATATGGATAAATTATCTGCCGAACTACAACTCTATAAGTATTTATGTAAAGATGCTCATAATGCTATAACGTGTCGCCCCTTTTGCATAGAACTCCAAGATATTCAAGTTAATAGAAAATGGTTGATATCCATTCTGACTTCATAGTTCTTATTTGGTAGAAACTACCAATTAATGCATTATCCAAATCAAGCCATTCATCTCAAGGACTTATAAACTGAGCCAACTTAACTATGAATGACATATCACTCAAAATTAAATTGTAAGTTTTCACTTTCATGATAAAAGAAAAATATTGAATCTTCCTATGTTGGACCTAAATACAATGAATCTTGAAGAAAGATAGAAGCTCTTCGGCCATTCAAGTACAAAAAAGACTTTTCAAAGAAATTAAGACTCAATAATAATTATTTTAATATGTATTTTCTTTAAAGGAAACTCGATTTATACAGGGTGCAGAGTGATTTATACACTATCAACGTCACAGGCTGTAACTTTTTTATTTTAAAGTATAATTTTTTAAAAGAAAATGTATACCCAAAATTAGTTATAAACACTACCCCCGACAAGTGATTGCCTAAAAATCACCTCAACTTTTTTTTTCAAATGACATCACACATCTCGTGAGAGTTGTTGGGAATGCTTGTAAAATTATTAATTAAATTTCATAAAAAAAACATGTATTAATATCAACCTAAGGAATTTTTAAATTTTAAATTTTTAAAATTAGGCTTTTCTCATTGTTTTCAAGTTCAATATCTATAATAAAATGAGGTAGTATATTGAAAAGAAGAAACGAGCTCAGAGATCAATTGATTAATTCTCAGCTCCTGTGTATATAAAAAATATCTATTATACTTCAAGTAAATTATTGTATTTAAGACTTATTGAACTTACATTAAATCAAATATAACGAAAGGTTTCGTTAAAAATTTAAGGTCATATATCTTCTTTTCAATATTTGAGCGTATGACATAGTATTTTCTAAATTGATTTTTACTGTATTACTGATGTAAAACCCAACAATATAGGTAACTCATCATGAATTCGCCACAACAGTACAGATTTTACTTAAACATATTATTATCCAACATGTAGAGCAGAATAAGCATTTATAGATGTAGCAAGCTATCAAAGCTCAAGCTAAAATTATTTTTTAAGTGAATATAAAGAAAGATATTTCCAAATATTTAAATTATCAGTTTTATTGATTTTTTTAGTGCAGTTACAGCAAGTGGGTCTTTGACAAGCAGAGGTATATACCGGGTGGTGCGTCGCCGAGCGAGAACATAGGAAAACCCATGTAAATTTTAATGGGGTCAATTATTGGCTTCCCTGTACATTTTATAGAAAAAATGTAAGATAACTTTTTGAAGAGACCAATCTGGCAAACTCTTGTGCAAAGTTTAAAAAAATTTTAATAAGTGAATCTTAAATTATTCAATTAAATGTAATTGCTAAATTAGCAAATTTTCGGTTCAGGTAAAACCAAACCGGCACCAGTAAAATGAATATTGTCACTGACGTGAGGAAAAGTGTCAATAAATCAGTGACAGTCGATATTTGAAAACAAGTATGTATTATTCAATCGACGAAAAAATAGCCATAATTAAGTTAATAAATAATTACTTAATAAATAATAGTTATAATTAACTCTTACTTTGAATGTATGGTTGTGATATTGATAAAACGAAAAAAAAAACATTTCTTGTAAAGTCGAAATTATACCCATTTGTAATGACGTCATTTTTGTTTATCTTTGTTTAGCATATTCCAAACAGCGGCGACAACAAACTTTTGAAAAAAATTGGTGTCTGATGATTATTCATCTTTTATATGCTAGGTTATGTGAAATATCCGTCACTATCAATCAAAAATATTGGTTTGTCAACTTGTTCTTGAAAGTTATTTCGAAAAGTGTTAGATAATGCCTAAAAAAAGATATAATAGGTATAATGAACAATCGCAGCTGATGATTTTAAATATATTGGCTTTTTTTCAACTGGAAAAGGAACAAGTCCGAAACGGATTTGCACTTCAAATTGAGAATGTGAGGCTTTCCAGAAAAAGCCATGAAAGATGAAATATGGAGTATTGCACGCAGACACTGCCCTAGTGAAAAAAAGTACTTCCTTGATGAATATGTTAAACCTTTAGGACACAAAATTTTGCGACTGCCACCATATCATTGCCAGTTTAATGCAATTGAAATGGTATGGTCGGAATGTAAACGAAAATATGATCAATATATTTCCAATTTTAAGGGGTCACCTTCAGAAGCTGACTACATGGGAAAGGGTAATAAACGAAATTTCTATAAATCATTGGCAAAAATATGTTTTTCATACAGCAAAGGTAATTGAAAAGGCTTGGGAGGCAATACAAGTGTGTGATGCCTATGACATTCTGCCACTTGTGATTACGACTGACGAAGACGACGATGACGAAGACAATACCTCTGATTTCAGTTCTGACTCTGACAATACTGACGAGATTGATTAAGCTTTTTTTGGTCCAGCAAATTTTATTTTATGATCGTCGTTTAAGTATTCAATCATATCGTTGCAATTTCATTAACTTGGTAATGCAATATGGCATGTTTTTTTTGAGTTTGTATGTTTTATTTTTTGGAATGGTATTTTCATTTTAGTGTGTTAACATATTCCTTCAAGCAGCATTTTTTTTCATGAACAAGTAAATTAAATTGTGAGTATTTAAATTTTTCCCAGTGAGTTAAAATAATTTTATACCATTATTCACAATTTTCGTAAGCTCGGTTTTGTTACGTCTACTGCTCGTGCCGAATTCTACTTTTCAAATATGTTGTAGATTTGGTTTTTGCGGTCTTTTGCCTGGAAAATATATGAGCAGCGTAATCCTGATCTGATTTTATCCCATTCTTCTTTATATTTGCGATCGTTGTTGTGCTCAATTTTGTCGCATCTGCGGCTCGCTCTATCACATTCTCAATTTGCAGAGCAATTCCGTTTCGGACTTATTGTTTATGTCCCATTATTTATGATTAATTATAATAATATTTGTTAATTGTTAAGTTTGTTAATAATACAATAAATACTACAAGATTTTTTAAAATTGAATGGAAGTATATACACGAATATAAAAATATAAAAAAAATCAGCTGCTAAAATAAATCATTTGTTAATTTCTGAACGTATAAAAATACACAGCAGATTATTAATTTCTGAAGGCGATGGTAAAGCTTCTAACCTAATATTGATTGGCAAAAATATCTACGCCATACGTTTTTTCTCACCTGGGTGACCTAACTACAAATGGGTATAATTTCGGACTTTATTCGGCTGTACGTCAGATTTGACAAAGCCTTATAACAAATTGTTTGCTGGTGGCTGGTGTCTGGTTTTACCTGAAACGAAAATTTGGTAATTTTGCAATTACATTTAATTGAATAATTCAAGATTCGCTTATTAAAATTTTTTGAAACATTGCACGAGGGTTTGCCAGATTGGTCTCTTCAAAAAGTTATCTTACATTTTTTCTGTAAAATGTACAGGGAAGCCAATAATTGACCCCCTTAAAATTTACATGGGATTTCCTACGTTCCGCTCGGCGACGCACTGCCCGGTATAAGATCACTGTTCTCATCTGGTAGGCCTCTATTCGACTCTGAAAAATTCAGCTTTTCTTCTTATTTCTAAAGTTTGAATATTAAATAAAGTGCTTGGTTAGCATGGTTTTATATGAAACTATGTATAAGTAAACATTACCTATGTTAACATAAAGATAACATGTGAAGTTCCTTGAATTCCTTATACCAATACCAAGTGCACCATAAACTTTAGTAGTTATATCTCAAAATGACTATTGAATTTTATATTACTTTGAAAAACAACTTTCAGATCCTTTACCTCTGTTTTGTTAATTAATAATTTATTATTTATGAAATAAGTAAATTTGATATCGATTTTGCTCAAAGCAATTTTCTACAAAGTTTTTATCTTCTTGCAACTTCTAGATCTTAGTCATCAACAAAAAGGAGACTTTCCCAGTGCTTTACCACCCTTGGATGGCTATCAGTAGGAATTCAAAAGAGCAACGGCCTCAAATTACTACCCTGTGGCACAGCAAAAACTGCAGAAAAACCCTCAGACCTTGATTTTGCAACTTAAAAACTTAAAAACATAAAAACCTGTTGTAGTGAGGTCAGGTATGTTTTCAAATTGTAGCCTTTTTACCGTTAAGGTGTAAATTAAAACATTCGATGCACAAAAATAGTTAACCGATTTATTATACACGTACACACTAAACACGATAATTTAAGACTACTTGGAATATTTATTTACCACTATTTATGTCAATTTTAAAAGTCGCGCCAATATTCTGATGAATTAACTTGACTCCTAGAACCTAGCGGTTTTTATTATAGCGGAATAAATATTAAAATTTATGAAAAAAAACTCAATTTTTTAAAAATAACGTACAGTGATGCTATGGTACGTTAGGGTCTTAAGTATGTCTGAACAATACAAAATTTGTATTTGCAATTCACTACAGAATACAAGTTATCACATATTCGAAATTTTAAACATGTGCGTGAAATAATAGAAGAGCGCATATTGATTGTGAAATATTTATACAGGTACTTTACGTGAAAATCGAGTAGAAAATAGCCCACTAAGGTCAAAGCAAGAATGGAAAACTGAAAAAAAGGCTTCTGTCATAAGTCTGCATGTCAAGATGTTGTAGTTGTTCAATGGAAGGAACAAAGTTGTAGCACCTGCTTCAAATTTTGACGTATCTGCAAACACAACAGCTCCACGTTACTGCAGAGAAACTAAATCTAAGGTAAATGTTCCACAGCCAGGCATAATATATAATTATAATAGAGGGATGGGTGGGGTAGATAAATTAGACAACATGGATGCCAACTATAGGGCCCGAATAAGACAAAGAAAATGGTGGTGGCCAATTTTATTTTTCGAAGAAACATAGCCCTAGCTTTGCGGCATTCATATGGCGTAAAGTCTGTAAAAGGGAAACTAAGACCAACCTTACCGCTGGATGTTAGGCTTGATAATATCAATCATTTGGTGGAATATTCTGAGACTGATAGAAAATGTGCATTTTGCAAAAAAAGGCAAATTTTGTTTGCATAAAATGTAATGACTTCAAGGCTTATCACACTAAATAGGCATATCAAAGAATACATTTTTTGTTGATTATCAGAATTTTTATTTTGTTATTTTTAGCACAATGTCCCTCATAAGGGACTGTTCTTTTTTTCAAATGAATACATTTCTTGTTTTTTTTCCACATTTGCCTGCTTATTTCAAGTACACTAAACAAAGGTTTAATAAAAAACGTATGTGTTTCTTATTCCATGCTACTTCATGCACTAATGGGTTAAATAAGTTTTGGTTAAAAGTCTCTTTACTGCTTTATTTTTATATCAAAAAAATATTACTGTAGCTTCGCTAAAATCCGATAGGGGCATTGACTTGGGGATTTACGTTATTCAAGTTAACGATATATATTTTTTTATGCTATTAAGAGCAGGGAACAAAGCTAAACAGATTGGTAAAAACCGCATTCAGATATAACTACTCAAACTAAAGTTATTAAAAAAAAATGTAACCATTAAAAAATTAAAATTACAAAAATCGTCGTAAATTCATATTGCATTAGTCGAATTGAGAAAACTTGTGTTTAAATGAATATTCGTTTAAAGAAAGAAACTTAGTATAAGTAGGTTTTCGAAAATCCATGAGGAAGCGGTCTTTCATATAATACATTTATATTAATAGATTATTTCGTCCTAGATTTTCAAAATGGGCGCCCCTATGTTCACGCGTAGACTTTGTCTAGCTAAGAAAAGGTACAGCACGTGTTGTTCGGCTCGGTTGCGCAGTAAATTTGTTTACGCCGCTGCCAAAGCAACGGTATCGATCGCCCCGATTTGCATATAAACACTGCCGTTGCGTTAATTCTTATATTTGTGTTCTGTGCCTTTTAGTGTTTATGTCTTTTCTTAAAAAAGGCGCGCTACCTTTCCTTAGCTAGACAAACGCTAGCTGAACGACATGATAGGGATGTAATCTGAAAGTAAACTAAATTTGCATCAATATGAATCCTATTTGATTAACCTCTAAGATATTGTATATACAGGGTGATTCAGTTTAAGCGTCATTAATTTTAATATGTGATAGAGAATTTAAAAAGAAATAAACTTTCATTATAAAATTTTTCTCACAAATGTTTAATAACAAAGATACAGGGTGCTAAAGTTAAGAATAATTAATTGTTTATTTATCATAACTTTTAAACTACCTGCTCAATTTTAATTAAATTTGCGCATGCAGGTTATTGTACTGAATTATCAAGTACTGATAAAGGCAATTTCTAATAAAATTGCCAGTGGCGTAACATACGGAGGGACTTGGTCCCTTTTTGTCTCAAATCTACAAGGTGAAAAAATATTTTTTTATATGAAGTCAACTGTTAGATTTTCCATTTAGTTTGGAAAAAAAAGTTACCCTTGCAAAATTATGATTTAAGGTACTCTTTTTAAAATATCTTAGTTTAGTTTACAAACGCCAGTTACAACTGCTGCAAAAATTAAAAAAAAAAAGAAAATTAGGCTTGAATCTTAAATTAAACCTGACAAATAAAATAATGACTTAAGGTAACTTTTGATCATTGACATCTTTTATATTCAACTTTTTTTCAAATCCAAGCCCAATTTCCTTTTTTTTATTAATTAATTTTTGCAACATTTCGGCAGGTATTTCTGAACAATTAAAGTAAAACATTTTGAAAACAGTGCCTTAAATCATAATTTTGCAAGAGTAACTTTTCGTTTCAAATTAAATGGAGAATCTAAGAGTTGAATTCCTATAAAAAAAATATTATGTTACGCCACTGGCAATTTTTTTTTTAATTGACTTCATCAGTAATTGACAATTCACTACAATAACCTGCATGCGAAATTTAATTAAAATTAAGCTGGTAGTTTAAAAGTTATGATAAATAAACGAAAGTTTAATATCTTTGTTATTAAACATTTCTGAGAAAAAATGTATGATGAAAGTCTATTTCTTTTTCAATTCTCTATCACATATTAAAATTAATGACGTTTGAACTGGACCACCCTGTATATATATACTCAGGGCAAAAAAACGTCTTTTTGAATCAGGTTAAAGTTAAATTACATTCTAAATTATGGTTTTGACGTTTCTACTTATTATTAGTTTACAAACAAATGTTGTTTGCAAAACCTACTTCATACGCTACCTAATATAAGTTCATTCAAATAGTAGGGTCGTTTTGAGACACTAGAGCAATATTTTAAAAATTGTATTTAATAATTTCTTTTAAAAGAATACATAAAATTTAAATATCGTTACGGTGCATGATGTGATCAATGGTTTCCGATTATTATTTCAAAACTCCTCAAAAAACAATTAAGATTTACTATGGTAAAGTCAACACTATTCATCAGATATACAGGGGGTTTCGGCAGAAAACGGAAATATTTTGGGAACATGTTCAAAGGTGAAAATAAGATAAATTAACCCATATGTTTTAATCCGATTCTGAGCCGTTTCTGAAATAATCGGTTCTGAAGTTTTTTTGTAAGATTTTTTTTTTAAAGCAACACAAACAAATACTAGTAAAAAACAAAATTCCACTAATTTAAAATGTTTTCGAAAACACCCTCACCAAGTTCAAGGCAAGCTGCAGTACGTTTGTTAAGCGCTCGTGTTGTACGTTTAATTGATTAAAGATTGTTTTTAATAATATTTGAAGCATTTCGAATTTCCTTGTGGACTCCTTCTACGGTTTCTACTGGTGTTTCATACACTAGTGCTTTCATCCACCCTTGAGGCAATAATTCAGTGGATTTAAGTCTAGTGACCAAACTTGAGGTCCTTCTCTACCAATCCAACAATCAGGAAAACGATTATCTAAGAAATTACGAACTCGGCGACTAAAATGAGGCGAGGCTCCATCCTGTTCAAAATACATTCGGTGTCGAACAATTGGCGCAACATCATCCGACATGTGTATTAATGGTCTTCCAAAAAGCGTAAATATCCTCCAGTATTAGACGCTCATCTGATACTGTTTATTGTGTCGGTTTAACTCCATTGCGGGTAAAATGAGCTTCATCGCTAAATAAAATGTATTTATGTAGGCCTCAATTTTGTTGGATCTATTCGCAAAATTGAACCCTTAAGCCATAATCACCCTCTTAAAGATGTTGAATCGGTTGAATATGGAAAGGTCAAAGATTCTTTCAAGTCAAGTCAAGGAGACGTCGAGAGTCAAATCAAAGAGACTTCCAGGGTCAAAACAAATGTCGAAGGTCCAGTCAAATAAAATAGCGTCATTTTGACCAGGCTTCCTTTGATCGTTGTGAACTGCTTGATTCATCCTCCATAACATCTATACAGGGTGTTTCTTAACCTATACGCATAAACTTGGGAAATTATTGCTGACGGCAAATAATGACTAATAGTGAAAAAAAAAGTAGTAAAATATTTTTAGTTACGGAGATAAACGACTTATTAATTAAAATTTAAAAAAAAAACGTTAATTCTCCAAAATAAATGTTTATTTAACTATTATAGTAACTGTTCAAAGTTATTTCAATGACTTTCAATACATAATTGAGCACGCCTAATCCAAGAGTTGCAGACAGCAGCTAATCCAGGTTGTAGTCGAATTTCCTCGGCGGCAGCAAATATCCGATTTTTTAATTCTTGTTCATTGTCAACTTCGGTTACATACACCAGAGATTTTAGGTGGCCCCAAAAATAAAAGTCAAGCGAATTAAGGTCGGGTGATCGAGGAGGCCATCCAATTGGACCACCTCGGCCTATCCATCGTTCGGGGCACATTCGATCCAAATGCCGTCGCACTGGTCGCGCAAAATGTGGTGAAGCACCATAAATGAATACCATTGCGTGTGAAAATTGCTTTATCCGTTGCTAAAATGTTCATGGTAAAGTTGTGTTAATGTTCATGTAAAGTGGGTTTAACTGCTGCTGATGTAAAAACCACTCGCAAAAGTCGCGAGGCGCATCATCCCTTGGAAGTAAAGCTTGTACCCTTTGGACGTGAAATGGATACAGTAATTCGTGCCTTAAGATTCGGCAAACTGTGACTTGTGATAATCCAAATTGCGGTGCAATTGTTCTAGTGCTTATGTCAGGATGCTCTTCGATGATATCTAAAATCGAGTTCTCCAGATTTAAAATGCGCGTAGGTCTAATGGCTCCACCATGTTGCCCTGGCCTCGGCCGCAAATTTCCAGTTTCTCTACCCCGCTGAACCACACGCAAAAAAGCTTCACCCGACGGATGATACCTATGAGGAAATCTTTGTGCATAAAGATTAGCTGCAGCCACACTGTTTTGTCTTGATTCCCCATATGCTAGTAACATGTCCATTAGTTCCTCATTTGAAAAATTATGCGGCATAATTTTAATAAAAAACGAAATACGACCACAACAGTATCAACTGATAGCAAAGTAGGTACTACTAAACATAATAAACATCATCCGGACTTGTTTACTTCTTAATTTGAAAAAAAAATTCTACCTGATAAAGTTATTACATTTTTGTGAAAAAAACGAATTATCTCAGAAACTAAAAATATTTTACTTAAATTTTTTTTCACTATTAGTCATTATTTATCATTAGCAATAATTTCCCAAGTTTATGGGTATAGGTTAAGAAAAACCCTGTATTCGCGTCCTCAATTTGTTCATTTTCATCACATTCTGACGAAGACCCGCTTTCGGAACATGCATAATTTGATCTTTACTATCATCGCTGTCGTGAAAAGGATCCTCTTCACATTTTATAAATTATCAACAAGGTGCTGCTAAAATCGAATAAATAATTATTACACTACAACATACTGCAGGGATAAATATGTCCCACTGACCATTTTTTTGTGCTTAACATTGTATAAAAAGATTAAAAATGGATTCATGGAAGATCATTTAGCTTTTACTCATACTACTTGCAGCACTTTCAATACAGCCAATATACAAGGTAATTTCCGGTTTATGAATCAAAAACACGTGCACACCTCGAGAGCCACCGACCTTCTCTACAAATGCCGTATATCGTAGAATACGTGTAGAACGTATATCGTAGCTCCTGGGGAATCCCGTTCGAGATATCCCCAATACTGAATTATCCCATCTCAATGCATTACAAAGCGCTTTTTTAATGTTCGTGTTCTTGAAAAAATTCTTGGGACATTTATGAGCCAGCAATGTCGAAAAGGTTAAAATTATGGCATCATAATACATTTCATAATGTATTTATTGTACCTGACGCAAAACACGATTTTTACAAAACCATTTTCAGCTTTTTTACCAACAAACAGGATATTTCTTGTTAAGGCACTTTGTGTTGGTTTTGGTTATAACGTTTATAGATGTGCTGGCGAGAATTTGCAAATGAAAGCCTTTTTTTTAATACAAAAAACAACCATACTTACGGCATTTAAAGTAAATGGCACTGTTTAGTGGCTTAAAATCACATTTCTGGGAACCAGTTCACTAAATGACTACATATTTTCTCGACTTTTCCTGAAATATTAGGTCTTACTTTCATAAATACTCAAGAAAAATTTAGAAAAAACAAATGTTCCAATAAAATCGCCAAAATTTTGTAAAACCTTCTGTCTCTTTTCTTCTTATTATAAAGGTGCAATTACGCATGTCGTAGAGAACATGGTTAAATGTTTCAATTGTTATTGTTAAATGTTTATATTTGCTGAGTGCTTTTCAAAACAAAAACGATGTCTTGTGACAGTTGTGCTTTTAGAATCAGCGAATTTTTAGTGATGAGTTTCAGTCGCCGAATACTGGTGGATTTTTTAGTGAACCATGCTGTGTTCTACGAACTGTAACGCCTGAACCAACCAACACGACCTAAGCTCCCTCCATGTGTTCAACATTTACGAGCCCTCTATACTTTTTCATACGAATAGAATCTCAAAATGTTAGAAAATCTGAAGGCTACGAACCTTTGCCTAAGTGATGAATGTTTCATCGCTGGGTATTAGTTTGGGTACAAACAGTGAAACCCGTTCACTATTATAACATGAAAACACTGCTATCATTTTGGCAGATACATATATATGTCTTCTGGGTTTTCTCTTCTTATATAGGATTCACTTTTTAGACGTGTTTGTTTCTTATTACTTACATTGAAGTATATTTTAATAAAATAGTTATCTAATATTTAAAGAAATATAACCTGGATAGCCTCAACCCTTTTCCCATATAAAAATTAATTTCAGTAGCTTGTTTGTTTATATTTGTAGGTCAACATGGCAACATCGCCCTAGCTCAGTGAATAAGCCGTAAACCAAGAACGATTTTATTTTTTTTGGTTTTTTGACCTTTATTTTGTTCAAAAAGACCCTGTAGCTGCTTGTTGTATTTAGGTATGTAGTACAGATGCTGTTTTACTATTTTAAAGTTAATTTACCTTACTCAGCGCCCCTATTTACTCCCGGGTTCCGTAAGCTTCTAGGGTAAAAGAAACACAAAAGAGCAGTTTTAAAACAGCACCGACAGTTTTGTGTTCTATAAAGATACTAGAAAAGTCGTATATAGAGAAATCTTCTTTTAGCAGTAAAATAGCAGAAAACTGTTTTATAAACTGTTGCTAAAATTAGTATCTTAAATTGTTTTCAATTAATTTTTCTATTAAACACCCAAATTCACTTTGGCAGTTTTTTAGGCATTTTATTTTTATGCAATATTTAGGATTTAAAAGAAAGTTTTTTTTATTGCCTTCGAAAAAATTAAAGAATAGCGCACACCAATAAAGCGACCGTATTTTCGTCCCGTCTGAACTATTAATTATTATTTTCTTCTATTAACAAACTTTTGTCCGTGGGGACCAGTAGACATTTTTAAAATTTTTGTCAGTACTACAAAAAAAAATCTCCACAATTATCCAAGGAGTGCCCTAAACACGCAGTGGGGAAGAGACCTGCCTTATCCTCGTAAGACTCCGAGTTCAAGCCTTAGCATGGTACTCTACCCAACTTTTTCTTTTTTTAGTACTTCGAAAAAATTAACATATTTAGTAAATATACAGGGTGTCCCGGTTCATGTGGGAAATCTCTCGGATTCAGATAGAACATCGAAAAATATTACCGAACGTTCCTATAAAAAAATTCCTACAGGCCTTCTTTACGAAGTTACAGCCTCCTAAAGGACGCTGCTGGAAATTGGTTTTTCATAAATTACTTTTAAACTACCCGGTAGAATTTAATAAAAATTTTAGGTGATGAACACTATTAGGGACCTCTTAAAATGACATCCTTAAAATACATTTACCTTGTTTACTTTACCAGGGGCGGACTAGGTTGTACACTTTAATGCATATATTTTTAACACCCTGTATGTTAAAGTCTAAAAAAAATAAATTTGGATACCTTGAACCCTAGGCTAAAAAAAGGTACTCTTGTTCATTATCGATAAAATGAACCGTTTTAGAAAAAAAAATAAACGAGCTAATGTTTTTTTAAAATTTTTTTTTAATGAGATAAGTACGCTTGTTATTTAAAGAACAGAGTAATTTTGATGTAAGTCATTTAATTTAAAAAAAATACATGTTCCTAAAAATACAGTGGTGTCCAAAAAAATATTTTTACAAAATAATAAAAAAACATCTATGATGAGTGTATGTTTTTAAATTAGAAAAAACAACTTACAAAAAAATGTCAAAAACCAAATATGTAAACAAAAGTTAAATTCTTCAATTCGAGCAATAAACTAATTATTAAAAACTTCATAAGTAGGTTCGATGTGGGCTCCGTGAACTCTAACACATTCGCGGGCACGACGAATCGAGGACTGCTGCACTCGCCACAATAACCCAAGATTGTTTTTTATATTATCACAATGAAATGTAATTCTTTGGTGCAGTTCTTCCCGAGTATCGACTGGGGTGAAATACACCAAGGTTTTGAGGTGACCCCATAGATAAAAATCTAATGGCGTTAGATCGGGAGACCGAGGAGGCCAAGCAACAGGTCCTCCTCTACCTATCCAACGGTTTTCAAAAGTATTATTTAAGTGGTGTCTTACAGCAAGGCTAAAATGGGGTAGGGCTCCATCTTGCAAAAAATACATATCTCGGCGGGTTGCAAGGGGCAAATCTTCTAATAAATCTGGAAGATTGTTCTGGAGGAAATTCCAAATAAAGTTCTCCGTTTAAACGTGGTGGCAGTTCAAATGGCCCAATCAAAAAAACCTGCCCAATAATTCCTGCCCAGATATTTATTGATTGCAATTGATGTTGATGATGAGAAATAATACTATCACGGGGATTTTCATCGGCCCATACATGCGAGTTATGTAAGTTTTCAATTCCATTCTTGGTAAACCCTGCTTCATCCGTAAAAAGAATCGTGCTGATAAAGTTAGGGTTATTTCGCTGCTGATCTAACAGCCAGTTTGCGAAGTGTATTCTAGGAGCAAAATCTCTGGGCAGTAGTTCATGCACCTTTTGTAAGTGATATGGGTACAACAGTTGTTCTTGAAGTACCATATGTACAATTGTTTTGGACGAATGAAGCTAAGCGGCTAATTTTCGAGTACTCGTAGGAGTGTCAGCTACAGCGTCTAAAATATTTTCTTCCAATTGCACTGTACGTGCTGTTCTCCTCCGACCACCATTATTCTTTTTTTTTTCAAAACATCCCAAAATTGCAATAAGGAAATTTAGTAGTATTACCTCATTAAGTGGAAAACAGAAACCTACCAGTTTCCCTTAGACGTTGATCAACACGTTGAAATATTTTCTGATCCGGAATAATGCGACTGGGAAATCTTTCTTCGTACAATCTTTTTGCTTCCAATGCATTGCAAGACGCCAGACCATACATAAGATGCATATCTGCATACTCAATAAAAGTAAACTCCATATGTTGACGTAATTTAAATTAAAAGTTACCAAAAAATACAAAAATTAAAAAAATATTATCAAATAAAGGATGAATATGTTGACAAATATTAGGTTTAAATGATAGGTATTTGCTAAATTTGGAGTATAGCAACGTTTGTAACAATAATGCGTTCAAAAATGCAAAAAATCCGATAAATAAGTCAGGTACAATACAATTGGTTTACATTATTTTTTTAGTTTTTTTTTTTATGTTTAGTTTTTATCTTAAGAATAACAAAAAAGAAATTAACGTATAATAAATAAGAAATATGTTATAAAAGTATTTTTTAGGACAGCACTGTATTTTTAGGAACATGTTTTTTTTTTAAATTAAATGACTTACATCGAAATTTTCTGGTCTTTAAATAACAAGCGTACTTATCTCAATAAAAAAATAAATAAAAAAAAACATGGACTCGTTTATTATTTTTTTTCTCCAAAACGGTTCATTCTATCGATAATGAACAAGAGTACCTTTTTTTAGCCTAGGGTTCAAGGTATCCAAATTTATTTTTTTTAGACTTTAACATACAGGGTGTTAAAAATATATGCATTAAAGTGTACAACCTAGTCCGCCCCTGGTAAAGTAAACAAGGTAAATGTATTTTAAGGATGTCATTTTAAGAGGTCCCTAATAGTGTTCATCACCTAAAATTTTTATTAAATTCTACCGGGTAGTTTAAAAGTAATTTATGAAAAACCAATTTCCAGCAGCGTCCTTTAGGAGGCTGTAACTTCGTAAAGGCCTGTGGGAATTTTTTTTATAGGAACGTTCGGTATAATTTTTCAATGTTCTATCTGAATCCGAGAGATTTTTTTTTATTTTTCAAATTTATTTTTGAAAGCCAATAGTAATAAGATATAAAAATAATTGACAGGAGGAGAATAAGAAATAAAAGAAACCAAAAACGAAATGAATCGAAACTATAGAAGCCGAGATATAAGTAAAAATGTGGGAAAAACAAAGGAAAACTTTTTTTTTTCCACCGTACCATTTTTTTTCCTAAAATGACTATTGGCAAATTTTAAAGTAAGCCCTAAACTAACAATTTCCAGTAAAAAAACTCAACTAAAAAATAATTTTCTTTTGGTCGAAAATCGAAAGGGACCTACGAAAAATTTCAAAAAATTGATTTTTTTTTCTAAATTAACTGTAAGTCTGATAACTTTTTGTTTCAAACAAAAGTTCTCAGAAATATTATGACGTATCTGTATGTCAAAACGAATCCGTTCTGGCTATCATAGAATCGGAGAAAATTGAAAGAAACTATAAAACATAAATATTGAATTATCATGAGCCCTATGGAAAAATTTTAAGTTTTTATTTTTCTATCCTGTACTACTTCAGAGTACCTTTAAAAAAGATTATACCGATTTGACTCTAAAACGAACAGAAAACCTATTTCTTTGCATTTTTCGATTTTCGAACAAAATCCGGGGCAAAATGAGCATTTTTTCAAAATATGCTCCGAATTCAAAATTTCTTTTTTCTGCTTAAAGACGACTTAAAAAGTAATAAAAAAGCTTTATGACAAATTTTTCCACGATTGTCACAATCTAAAGAGAAAGATCAGGGCCCATAAGAAGCAATGTATTAGGATAGGAAAAAGAGGTTTGTTTCTTGTTTTTTTTTTTTGTATTTTTATTGTAAAAGGCAATTTTAATAAAATAAAAAAAAATTTAAGGGAAAAAAAGAATAAAAAAATTTATCAACTTATTGAATAGAAGCTATAAAAGCCGTGATATCAGTAATATAGTAAAAAAATACACTTTTTTCAACACCGCATCAATGTCTTTTTTTCCAAATTGGTAAACTATTAATATAAATTTATTACCAATTTAGCAACCCCCACTAAAAGAACCCTAACTAAAATAAAACTATTATTACTGTTATTTATTTCCAGATATTTATACCTTGTCCTAACCTTTATGCTGCTATTACTATTATTATAAATAATATTTTCCTTATAAATGCCCTAAAACCTTAAAACTCCCCGTATAATTCTATTTTTATAGTATTATTATCCGCATAAATATCCCGTAATATCAATACTCTCTGTATATTTCAAATATATATTTATATTCAATTTATTTATCCTGGTAATTAATCAAAAAACCGTTCAAAATTGTTCCCATAAATAACTCGTGACTTCACCAGACGAACACGACACGTTTATAATTGTTGCCAGACATCTCCCATCCTTCTCTAAAACCGCTTTTACTACTCTAATTTGAAACGCAAATGGGCCCGTAAAAAATGTAAATAAGATGGAGACGTCAGATGCGCGGCGAATTTTCCCGCCGCAATAAAAACCATTCGATAAAAGATATGCACATATTCGGAAAATTTAAAATTTCCTGATATCGTCACTACCAATTCCTGATCATTTCCACCCATTTTAAGCCGCTAATTTTCGAATTGAAAAAGTCGGATCCGCCCGAACGTAGAATTTGCCGCCATGACACCGAAAACCCCGCGGTTGCGTCATCTGGCCATGTGCGACTCGATAGTGACGTCGTCCGTACTCCGTATGCTTTAACATTGGGTGCTGGACCACTAACTATATTGTACCATGAGCTGGCTCCCTGTGTCTCCAGGGTATGACTGGTTGATTGGACCGGCTTATTTTTTGGGGTTTTTCTTAAATAACAGCGCGTTGTGGAAAAACGGTAACATTTAAAGAAAAATGGTTTTTAGTGGATTATAGCCAGATAGTGTCCGGTGATTTCAGAAAAGGTGATTTAAAGAGTTATTAAGAAAAGTAGAAAAAAACGGTCAAAAAAAGGCTCCAGAAGGGGTTTATATCTGTTAACACAGCTCACCCTGTATAATACGTAGCGCCATGAATAATAACTCTATTTAATACTAAAGGATGAAACTTTCAAATAGTGTAAAAAAAAATTTAGAAGTAAAAAAAAATTTAGAACTAAAAAAAAAATTATTTCTCAAAAATTCAAAACTCTCAAAATACAAATGTTTGAGCTCGTTTATCTCGGAAGAAGTTTCCTTTTTGAAAAAAATAGTTTTAACAAAAAAGAAAGCTACATTTACGTAGAAAAGGGCTGTTTTGTCCGCATTATCGGGAACGTTACCGTTTAGGCCCCACAACCGTTTTAGTTTATGTGACGCAGGGCCGGAAATCGCTCGATTTGTCACGAGCGCATAATAAGAGTTTCGCTCTTATAATAATTATTCTCCGCAAACGCAAGTATTCATTTTCAATCTTGTTAAAGTTCATTCAACATTCTGCCGCTTATTTATTATTAATGGGATAAACTAATAAAAGGTTACTACTGGATTTTGTGTTTTAATTTTTCAACCCTTATAGGTTCAATACTTGGCTACTGGATTGAGGAAATATAAGTGAGGAGATAATCAATAGGGAGGATATACATATAAATGGTATTTACGATAATTTTCTACACCGACACCTAGGAACCAATCGGATAACCAAACAGAAAATCAAATGCTTCGGTTTCAGGATTTTCCCATTTTAATTTTTATTATATTTTAATTTTGTACTTTGTCACTATCTTTGTGACTAATTTTTGGATTTTACAAGGTATCTATTCCGAAAGGTTAAAGAATGATAAATATATTGTAAACCAACTTGAAATCGTGAGCCTGATTTCATCAATAAGGTCATCACTGCTGTATTATGTTTATTAGCTTATACAATGCCAAAACACCAGCTTTCAAAGTGCAAGGTCCTGAATTGAGTAAGGCATCTTTGCAGGAGCACTTTGTAAGATGTGTTATGTAATATCTATTTATTATCTTAGGTGATAACTTTCTTTTTGTTATTGTCGAAGTGAAAAACTACATTGAAAACGTTCGGAAATTGAATACCAATAGTCAACCATTTGACATTATTTTGTACTTTTCCAGATAGTATGAAATAACCAGGAACACCAGCCTTTAAAGTGTAGAGCCTGAATTGAGTAGGGCATCTGTGAAGTAACACTTTGTAGGACGTGTTGTAGTATATTTTTTGAGATTCATTTAACTCACAGTTCTATGATGTTTTCTGATAAAACAATTAAGGTAATTTGATGTTGTAATTGACCTTACCAGGATGGGATATTAATATAAATTGTCGATTCCGTTTTGATATAAACTGCAATTTGTGATATTAAATAAAACAATATCTGGTAGAGTGAAAGGAAAACCACCTTAATGGGAATTAGTTATAGAGATTAAAGATCTCATCTGCAGGGTAATTCTACAGAAATTCACAGAACCATTTACTTACTATGATCTGCCACTCCCATCACTAAACTTAAGGTCCAGTACCAAAAATTCAATTCGTACAGCCACTTCTCCCAAATATTGAGCTGAATCTAGACTTGAAGTGTATTAAGTATACAGTGCATTTTTTTTATCTCGGGTCATAGGGTTTTACGTGTAATATTTTCAACCCCATGTTAGAACCTGTTCTATTTAATCGATAGGATTGAAACTTGGAACAAGTTTAAGTTAACAGACTTTAAAAAATCCCATTATTTTGCAAAAAAATTTGGGAGAAACCTATTTAAAATACGTTTTTTCTGATGAAAAAGTGTGCTTTTTCTGCACCTCGTAACCTTCATTACCTTTACACTTCGAAGCAGGTAGACAAATATCTGTAAATATCTTACGAAAACCACTGTTAAAAAAAAAACGCCAAAATACGTCAAAAGGTTTGTCAAGGGGGACAACTTTCTAACCTAAAATTACTTCACACCCTTTCACCCATTGCCCCCCAGGGTCATTCCCTTAAAAATTTTAAATGGCAAGGGGTATCGAGTAATAGCTTGTTTAAAAGGTCTTTCGAAGTCTTTTATTTTGACGTTTGATTTTTTTAAATCGGTCGATTCCTTTTCGAGAAAATTAGAAAAATCTTTGTTTATCTTAATTTGTTCAGATATAAGTGTTCAAAATGTTGCCCGTTTTTGGCCAAACAATGATATAGGCGATGTGCAAATTCCTGACGGACATTTTCAAAAACATGGTGGGATATCATGGCAGCTGTCGATGATGCGTTGACGAAGTTCATCCAAACTTTCAGGTTGGGGAGTAAACACAATAGATTTCAAATGACCCCATAGAAAAAAGTCTAACGGCGTTATATCAGGAGATCTAGCAGGCCATTCTATAGGCCCACTTCGCCCTATCCATTTATTTTGAAACTCGTCGTCTAGCCATTGCCGAACGGGAAGAACATAGTGAGGAGGAGCGCCGTATTGCTGATAATATATTTCAGCCTCATCAAGTATGTCAAGTCCATCATCATCGATTTGGTTTTCAATGGATTCAGTGATAAGCGGATTGATGGTATTTTCCAACATATCCAAATAAATGTCTCTATTTAAATTTCCGTTAATAAATAATGGCCACTTTATTTTTGGAATGCCTACCCATACATTAATTTTTTGAGGGGTTGTACTGGGTATGCCCTTCTACAAATGCATGAGGATTTTCATTGCTCCAATATCTACAGTTATGCTTATTAACAAATCCATTTAGATAAAATGTGCATTCATCGCTGAAGCGCATATTCTTTACATGCATAATTAATTAATCGCTTCCGTCATTTTTTCACAAAACTCAACTCGCCTATCGAAATCGTCTTCGGTTAACTCTTGCAATATTTTCATTTTAAATGGATGAAATTTATGAAGTTTGGTAACTGTGTGAACAGAGCTTAATTAAATACCAGTGGTAGCAACAATTTTGCGTAATGAAGTATTAGGATTTATTCCAAAATGACCCAAAACTTGAGCGGCTTCATCCAAAATTCGCCGATGGTCACGTTTTTTATTTGCAACAGATCCAGTTTCAGTAAACTTAGTAACAAGGTCCAAAACATACCTATGCGAAGTTATCTTCTCCGGATGTCTGGCGTTAAACGTGATGGCAGTTTGCCGAGCACATTGATTTTGGGCACCATAAATTAGATTAATTTCCACTCTTTCGGCTAGTGTGTAAACAATTTTGGAAGTAAAAACTTCAATTCAACAAATAAATTTTCACTATTCCAAGACTGTCACAAATGTAACACGGCAAAATAAATTTTTTATTTTCCTTAGCAACTATAAATAACTAAGCAGGTATAACAATAAATACAGTTTGCCCAGGATATCTGTGTTGATGAAAAGAATGCGGAAAAAAATTCAGGTTGTTATTTAGTTTTTTCCACGTCTAATCTTCGGAATTGCTGCTTATGTTGGTAGTTTCCGTTTTAAATTATAAACGAATTGTAGATTTGGCGAACCCTAACGCGCAACATTTTGAACACTTATTGAAATAAAAACTGATATTTTCATGTTTTTTTTTCTATCTGAACAAATTAAGATAAACAAAGATTTTTCAAATTTTCTCGAAAACGAATCGACCGATTTAAAAAAAATCAAACGTCAAAATAAAAGACTTCGAAAGACCTTTTAAACAAGCTATTACTCAATACCCCTTGCCATTTAAAATTTTTAAGGGGATGATCCTGGGGGGCAATGGGTGGAAAAGAGTGAAGTAATTTTAGATTAAAAAGTTGTCCCCCTTGACAAACCTTTTGACGTATTTCGGCGTTTTTTTTTTTTTAACAGTGGTTCTCAATAAATCCGTGGTGGAAAGTTTTCAAATGAACACCCTGTATAAGCTGCCCAAGGAAAACTCATAATTTTTCTTAGTCAATCAAGTAAATCTTTATACATAAAAAAATTAAAGTTGGTTGCCGCAAGGATAGGATTTGAAGGATATTCCTACCTTCTTTCGTATATGGGAAAACCTTACCAGCAAGTGCCACACAGTGTGGTCGTGTGTTTAATATTGTCCAAAGGTAAGATATATTTCAAAACGCACGGACGATAAAACCAAATTTAGAACCAGATTTGCCTGAAATTAAATATACCGAGCAAAATAAAATGTAAAGATTAATATGGAAATTTAAAATTTAGCTTTCTGTAAGATTTGAAACTACGGCCTGTAATTTCGCAGATCTTGGAATGCCGTAGATAGTCATAATCGGACCGAATTGAGTAAGGACTTTATGTTAGTTTACGACTAATACTATGAAAAAAAAACAGTGATCATACTCTATAATTTGCTCCTTTGTAGTCAATATGTCGATGGACATTTAGTATAAAAAACTTGAACCGAAAAAAACTCTTAACTGATTTTTTTAATTCGCTACACCTTACAAGAAAAACGAATTAACTGTCAATGCAATTGCCATTTCAAAAGCGGCCGCAGGTGGCAACTCACTTGGTTTTAAGAAAAGGTCACATTAATAAGATCACAGTCTAGTGGCTTTTGCCCTGCCTTGTTGTTACTTGTTATTTATCATAACTAGCGGGAATTTACTAACTGAAACTAACCTAGACCTTCATACTTCTAAGGCATACATAAAAATAACACTTTACTTACCTAAGTCGGTGACATTCCTCTGTAAAGAAAAGAAGTTTGTTGAGCCAGAACCGTTTCTTAAAATCCTCTAAAAAATTATAAATGTAGAAATAATTTTGCTAAATTGTCTATTACTCCCAAATTGGCTACTTTTTTCAGTACTTATTATAGGCTCACACACACTTTTCCCTCACTGCTTTTTGCAGTTTCGATCTTTAGTTCACTAGACATCTTATAATGATATTCTTTAAAATATATTTGGTAGAGAGCATTCGCATGAATAAAACCAGCGGTACCGACGAGTGAATAAGCCACCTGGGCAACGTTGTCATGATAGAATTATGGGTTTGGTGTGATACTTAGTTTTAAATGAACCACAAATTCATCGTTTTATATTCGAACTCCACGGCTACGGTATTAGTGGCTATAAAAGTTTCAGCAGCTGCTCCTACGAGTCCAGTAATTATTAATAACTGAAAATCTTACAATAACAGTTCCTTCGTATCCTTTACTGTAAATAACGAATGAATTCATAACACTGACAAAATGTAAAATTCTTTGCCACCATCTTACTCTCCCTAGCAATTTTATAGGAAGTCCTTATCATGTCTGTTTTGTCAACAAATCCTATATTGGCATTAGTGATGTAATCAATAAAAAACCGCCTCGTTTCGGAAAAAAAGAATTTTCAAATAAATTATTTAAATTTATTGGTCGGTATAATAATTGGACTCTCCCCATCACGAATCAGTATTGTTCTTTTTCTAATTCGGCACAGAACTATTCTCTGTCATGAATTAATTTTAAAATAAAGAGGAGATGTCAGCTTTATTGCAATCGCCTTTTGCAAGTCTATTTGTTTCCAATTTATCCCCAGTTTTTTGATAGTCCTAAACTTTTCAAAGATGATTCAGAATTTTCAGGGGAGCGTTTTTCTAATATCTACAATTATGCCCTATTTTATTGGTGGATAGTTGAATATGAAATTAGTACTAAATCGGAGTAGATAAGTGAGGACAATTTTTGTGATAAAATTGAGGTTATTTATATGAGATTACAAAAATTAAATAACGCAGTTTTTTAATTTCATGTCCTGTATAAGTTTTACAAACTTTGCAGATGATTGTGTCATGTATTTTCTGGTACGTTAGGACACGAGCTTCAGTTGTTTTAAAAGGCAGTATTAATATATGCTGCGTATTGATGATAATCAGATGTATTCCAGTCTTTTCTCCAATTCTTTTGGCATTATAATTTCTTCTTATTTCCGATATTGTTTCTCAATCCTCCGAAAAACCCTATCGGCGTTCATACAAATTTTAATCCCTTATAGGAAATAAATTACGAATTTCATTAATCACCTTGGACTTTTCCAAAAATCTAGTAAAAACAGCCATTATTATGCTGTTCTTGTTCTGGGAGCTCAAGAGTCTAAAAATTACTCCAAGATTATCTGATTTTTGCCTTCATCAGATAATCTACTGTCTATCTTGCTAATATAATGTAACAACCCAGAAGATATTTCGTTATATCCCTGACCTGCCTGCGTCGCCAATCAAACGTAGAAACGGATATTCTCTTTTGTTTGCTTTTTACCCTGATGATGCACAATGCCCATGTTATAGAGCTTTCTTGAATAAAAAACTTCGCTAACAGAGATTTTTGGTAAAAAAGAGGGAAGTGGCTGTGTTGCTCGAAGGCAATATAAATCAATCAAACCAGATGTATTCAGAGCAATTTTTTATTTTAAAAGCTTAGCAGAGCGCTTTCGGCGTATGAGCCATCATCAGTGCTAACTGAAATGAGTTGGGTGTTAAATGCGTAAAAGACACTATAGTCAAAGGTGAACGAATGGAATGTACTCATTTGTCAGTTAAGCCCAGAAGTTTACCATAGTGGGAACACATATCGATCGGTTGTAGTCTAATTTGTGCCAATTATATGCCAATTTATAACCAACTCGCACTACCGCACATCATTTACGATAATGACATCTAGATCAATCTGTCGCTACTACTACTCTGATAGGTTCGCATAATATAAATATTAATTTTAAAGTAAAGTTAACTGTAGGTTAACCTAATTTAACACACATTTTTTCCCGCCATCTAAGAAACCACAATAAATGTAAACAAAACACAAAGGAGACCAACGTTCTCCCCCTTTTTAAATACTGTTCGTCCTGTTTAGTCTTAAGTGTGTCTAAATGTTACGTGTAATTTTAATAATATCGAATGTGTTCCCACTATGGTAAACTTCTGGGCTTAACTGACAAGTGAGTACATTCCATTCGTACACCTTTGACTATAGTGTCTTTTACGCATTTAACACCCAACTCATTTCAGTTAGCACTGATGATGGCTCATACGCCGAAAGCTCTGCTAAGCCTTTAAAATAAAAAATTGCTCTGAATACATCTGGTTTGATTGATTTGTATTTTTGGTAAAGGCTGGTTTTGTTGGCAATCAAAACAAACTTTAAAGGTGGTGTTTTCCTTAAAAGAATTCAATTGTTTCAAACATGCTTTTGCTCCCTGAAAAATTAGCAAATCGTCGTATGGAATATTCTATTTCAGTAATGACATTAGCTCTGTCAAAAATAGCGCTAAAATCATCCTCATTTCGCTTACTGTTAAGTTTCCCATAAACAGTGTTTATGTGAGATACAAAAATTCATGTCCAATGATTTTTTTTTGAAGAATGTCGAATAATATAATCTGTGATAGAAAATATATCATCAAACACTAATGACAAAAAAGTAAAGTCAAAGTCGTTCATATCTTTTAAAAATCCCGAGGCAAGCCGAATTGATTTGTCGTCGGATTCGTTAGAATTAATAATTGCTTCAAAAACTTCTTTTAATTTTGGCCATTCCTTTACTACACTATTAATTAATTTTGAGTTTGAAGACCATCGAGTTTCTGTGATGGTCGGTATACGTCTTGTACAAATTGAGGTAAGAATATGTGTTCTTTTTGCTGAATGATGAAAAAAGGACGGAACTCCACTAAGGTTTGCAAAGAAAATACGACATTTAGAGATTTTTTTAAAGCTTTGTTGCAACACTAGATTAAGACGGTGAGCAAGGCAATGAACAAATATAGCTTTGGGCGCCTTTTCTTTAACCTTGTGTTGAAGTCCATTGAGATGTCCTGCCATCACGCTGGCTCCGTCATAACACTGTCCTACTAATTTATTCGTATAGTCAAATTTATCGAAAATGTTGTCCAATACAGAAAATAAGTTTTCTGCAATTCTATCAGAGCTAATGTCATTAAATCCCAGAAACCTTTCTACTAATAAGCCTTCTAAATTGAAAAACCATATAATAATTGAGCACTGAGTTATATCTGTTGTGTCATCAACCTGAACAGAAAAACAAAATGAATCATTTATTTCATTTTTAACGTGGTCATTTATATGGTCCGAAACACATTCAATCATTTCGTTTTGGATTGCCTTTTTTTTTATATTTCGCATATACAGGATAGCAAAATGATGTTTTTTACGGTTTGAACACAACCAGGGTTAAGAAAATATAATAACTAATAGCGTTGGCGATTGTTCCTATTTAATTTTAAATCAATTTTTAGATATAATTTGATTAACCCTAAATGATTTTTAAAAATAGTTTTATGTATTATGTTTTAAAAAAATAGTCATATCTTACTCAATTACGGTTATCTATTATTCAAATATAATTTAAAATTATTATTTAGGTTATACAAGATGACTCAAATGATCCTTTTTAAGTTTTGGACATAACCAGGGTTAAGAAAATAGAACGATTAATCATTATAGCATTGTCCGAATTGATTCCAATTTAATTTTTGAAGTTCATTTGATCTACTGTAAATTATTTTTAAAATTTTTCTTATGAATTGTTTTTTAAAAAAATAATTATATCTCTCTCTATTACTGTTATCTATTATTCGAATATGATTTAAATTTACTATTTCGCATATACAAGATAGCCAAATGATGTTTTTTGCGGTTTGAACACAACCAGAGCTAAGAAAATGTAATAACTAATAGCGTTGGCGATTGTTCCGATTTAATTTTAATTTAATTTTTAGATATAATTTGATTAACACTAAATGATTTTTAAAAATATTTTGATGTATTGTGTTTAAAAAAAATAGTCATATCTCACTCAATTACGGTTATCTATTATTCAAATATAATTTAAAATTATTATTTAGGTTATACAAGATGACTCAAATGATCCTTTTTAAGTTTTGGACATAACCAGGGTTAAGAAAATAGAACGATCAATCATTATAGCATTGTCCGAATTGATTCCAATTTAATTTTCGAAGTTCATTTGATCTACTGTAAATTATTTTTAAAATCTTTCTTATGAATTGTTTTTTAAAAAAATAATTATATCTCTCTCTATTACTGTTATCTATTATTCGAATATGATTTAAATTTACTATTGCGCATATACAAGATAGCCAAATGATGTTTTTTGCGGTTTGAACACAACCAGAGTTAAGAAAATGTAATAACTAATAGCGTTGGCGATTGTTCCGATTTAATTTTAATTTAATTTTTAGATATAATTTGATTAACCCTAAATGATTTTTAAAAATATTTTGATGTATTGTGTTTAAAAAAAAATAGTCATATCTCACTCAATTACGGTTATCTATTATTCAAATTTATTTTAAAATTAATATTTAGTTATACAAGATGACCCAAATGATCCTTTTTAAGTTTTGGACATAATCAGGGTTAAGAAAGTAGAACAATTAATCATTATAGCATTGTCCGATTTGATTCCAATTTAATCTTTGGTGTTCATTTGATGTACTGTAAATTATTTTTAAAATTTTTCTTATGTATTGTTTTTTAAAAAAATAATTATATCTCACTCTATTACTGTTATCTATTATTCGAATGTAATTTAAATTTACTATTTCGCAGATACAGGATAGCAAAATGATGTTTTTTACGGTTTGAACACAACCAGAGTTAAGAAAATTTAATAACTAATAGCGTTGGCGATTGTTCCTATTTAATTTTAATTCAATTTTTAGATATAATTTGATTAACCCTAAATGATTTTTAAAAATAGTTTTATGTATTATGTTTTAAAAAAATAGTCATATCTCACTCAATTACGGTTATCTATTATTCAAATATAATTGAAAATTATTATTTAGGTTATACAAGATGACTCAAATGATCCTTTTTATGTTTTGGACATAACCAGGATAAAGAAAATCGATTACTATTACCTATAGCTATTGTTCCGATATGATTTTAATTTAATTTTTAGATATAATTTGTTTTACCCTAAATAATTATTTTAAATTTTTTAATGTATTGTGTTTTAAAAAAATAGTCATATCTCACTCAATTACGGTAATCTATTATTCAAATTTATTTTAAAATTAATATTTAGGTTATACAAGATGACTCAAATGATCCTTTTTAAGTTTTGGACATAACCAGGGTTAAGAAAATAGAACAATTAATCATTATAGCATTGTCCCATTTGATTCCAATTTAATTTTTGAAGTTCATTTGATTTACTGTAAATTATTTTTTTAATTTTTCTTATAAATTGTTTTTTAAAAAAAATAATTATATCTCACTCTATTACTGTTATCTATTATTCGACTAAGATTTAAATTTACTATTTCGCATATACAAGATAGCCAAATAATGTTCTTTACGGTTTGAAGACAACCACAATTAAGAAAACATAATAACTAATAGCTTTAACGATTGTTCCGATTTAATTTTTAGATATAATTTGATTATCCCTAAATAATTTTTAAAAATATTTTGATGTATTGTGTTTAAAAAAAATTATCATATCTCTCTCAATTACGGTTATCTATTATTCAAATTTATTTTAAAATTAGTATTTAGTTTATACAAGATGACTCAAATGATCCTTTTTAAGTTTTGGACATAACCAGGGTTAAGAAAATAGAACAATTAATCATTATAGCATTGTCCGATTTGATTCCAATTTAATTTTTGAAGTTCATTTGATTTACTGTAAATTATTTTTTAAATTTTTCTTATAAATTGTTTTTTAAAAAAAATAATTATATCTCACTCTATTACTGTTATCTATTATTCGACTAAGATTTAAATTTACTATTTTGCATATACAAGATAGCCAAATGATGTTCTTTACGGTTTGAAGACAACCACAATTAAGAAAACATAATAACTAATAGCATTAACGATTGTTCCGATTTAATTTTTAGATATAATTTGATTAACCCTAAATAATTTTTAAAAATATTTTGATGTATTGTGTTTAAAAAAAATTATCATATCTCTCTCAATTACGGTTATCTATTATTCAAATTTATTTTAAAATTAGTATTTAGTTTATACAAGATGACTCAAATGATCATTTTTAAGTTTTGGACATAACCAGGGTTAAGAAAATAGAACAATTAATCATTATAGCATTGTCCGATTTGATTCCAATTTAATTTTTGAAGTTCATTTGATGTACTGTAAATTATTTTTAAAATTTTTCTTATGAATTGTTTTTCAAAAAAATAATTATATCTCACTTTATTACTGTTATTTATTATTCGAATATAATTTACATTTGCTATTTCGCATATACAAGATAGCCAAATGTTGTTTTTTACGGTTTGAACACAACCACAATTAAGAATACATAATAACTAATAGCATTAACGATTGTTCCGATTTAATTTTTAGATATAATTTGATTAACCCTAAATGATTTTAAAAAATATTTTGTTGTATTGTGTTTAAAAAAATAGTCATATCTCACTCAATTACGGTTATCTATTATTCAAATATAATTTAAAATTATTATTTAGTTTATACAAGATGACTCAAATGATCCTTTTTATGTTTTGGACATAACCAGGATAAAGAAAATCAATTACTATTACCTATAGCTATTGTTCCGATATGATTTCAATTTAATTTTTATATATAATTTGTTTAACCCTAAGTAATTTTTTAAAATATTTTGATGTATTGTGTTTAAAAAAAAATAGTCATATCTCACTCAATTACGGTTATCTATTATTCAAATTTATTTTAAAATTAATATTTAGTTATACAAGATGACCCAAATGATCCTTTTTAAGTTTTGGACATAATCAGGGTTAAGAAAGTAGAACAATTAATCATTATAGCATTGTCCGATTTGATTCCAATTTAATCTTTGGTGTTCATTTGATGTACTGTAAATTATTTTTAAAATTTTTCTTATGTATTGTTTTTTAAAAAAATAATTATATCTCACTCTATTACTGTTATCTATTATTCGAATATAATTTAAATTTACTATTTCGCATATACAGGATAGCAAAATGATGTTCTTTACGGTTTGAAGACAACCATAATTAAGAAAACATAATAAATAATAGCATTAACGATTGTTCCGATTTAATTTTTAGATATAATTTGATTAACCCTAAATAATTTTTAAAAATATTTTGATGTATTGTGTTTAAAAAAATTATCATATCTCTCTCAATTACGGTTATCTATTATTCAAATTTATTTTAAAATTAGTATTTAGTTTATACAAGATGACTCAAATGATCCTTTTTAAGTTTTGGACATAACCAGGGTTAAGAAAATAGAACAATTAATCATTATAGCATTGTCCGATTTGATTCCAATTTAATTTTTGAAGTTCATTTGATTTACTGTAAATTATTTTTTAAATTTTTCTTATAAATTGTTTTTTAAAAAAAATAATTATATCTCACTCTATTACTGTTATCTATTATTCGACTAAGATTTAAATTTACTATTTCGCATATACAAGATAGCCAAATGATGTTCTTTACGGTTTGAAGACAACCACAATTAAGAAAACATAATAACTAATAGCATTAACGATTGTTCCGATTTAATTTTTAGATATAATTTGATTAACCCTAAATGATTTTTAAAAATATTTTGATGTATTGTGCTTAAAAAAAATAGTCATATCTCACTCAATTACGGTTATCTATTATTCAAATATAATTTAAAATTATTATTTAGGTTATACAAGATGACTCAAATGATCCTTTTTATGTTTTGGACATAACCAGGATAAAGAAAATCGATTACTATTACCTATATTTGTTTAACCCTAAGTAATTTTTTAAAATATTTTGATGTATTGTGTTTAAAAAAAAATAGTCATATCTCACTCAATTACGGTTATCTATTATTCAAATTTATTTTAAAATTAATATTTAGTTATACAAGATGACCCAAATGATCCTTTTTAAGTTTTGGACATAATCAGGGTTAAGAAAGTAGAACAATTAATCATTATAGCATTGTCCGATTTGATTCCAATTTAATCTTTGGTGTTCATTTGATGTACTGTAAATTATTTTTAAAATTTTTCATATGTATTGTTTTTTAAAAAAATAATTATATCTCACTCTATTACTGTTATCTATTATTCGAATATAATTTAAATTTACTATTTCGCATATACAGGATAGCAAAATGATGTTTTTTACGGTTTGAACACAACCAGAGTTAAAAAAATGTAATAACTAATAGCGTTGGCGATTGTTCCTATTTAATTTTAACCAGGATAAAGAAAATCAATTACTATTATCTATAGCTATTGTTCCGATATGATTTCAATTTAATTTTTAGATATAATTTGTTTATCTAAAAATCTAAACTAATAGCGTTGGCGATTGTTCCGATTTAATTTTAATTTAATTTTTAGATATAATTTGATTAACCTTAAATGATTTTTAAAAATATTTTGATGTATTGTGTTTAAAAAAAATAGTCATATCTCACTCAATTACGGTTATCTATTATTCAAATATAATTTAAAATTATTATTTAGGTTATACAAGATGACTCAAATGATCCTTTTTAAGTTTTGGACATAACCAGGGTTAAGAAAATAGAACAATTAATCATTATAGCATTGTCCGATTTGATTCCAATTTAATTTTTGAAGTTCATTTGATGTACTGTAAATTATTTTTAAAATTTTTCTTATGAATTGTTTTTCAAAAAAATAATTATATCTCACTTTATTACTGTTATTTATTATTCGAATATAATTTACATTTGCTATTTCGCATATACAAGATAGCCAAATGATGTTTTTTACGGTTTGAACACAACCACAATTAAGAATACATAATAACTAATAGCATTAACGATTGTTCCGATTTAATTTTTAGATATAATTTGATTAACCCTAAATGATTTTTAAAAATATTTTGTTGTATTGTGTTTAAAAAAATAGTCATATCTCACTCAATTACGGTTATCTATTATTCAAATTTATTTTAAAATTAATATTTAGGTTATACAAGTTGACTCAAATGATCCTTTTTAAGTTTTGGACATAACCAGGGTTAAGAAAATAGAACAATTAATCATTATAGCATTGTCCGATTTGATTCCAATTTAATTTTTGAAGTTCATTTGATTTACTGTAAATTATTTTTTAAATTTTTCTTATAAATTGTTTTTTAAAAAAAATAATTATATCTCACTCTATTACTGTTATCTATTATTCGACTAAGATTTAAATTTACTATTTCGCATATACAAGATAGCCAAATGAGGTTCTTTACGGTTTGAAGACAACCACAATTAAGAAAACATAATAACTAATAGCATTAACGATTGTTCCGATTTAATTTTTAGATATAATTTGATTAACCCTAAATAATTTTTAAAAATATTTTGATGTATTGTGTTTAAAAAAAATTATCATATCTCTCTCAATTACGGTTATCTATTATTCAAATTTATTTTAAAATTAGTATTTAGTTTATACAAGATGACTCAAATGATCCTTTTTAAGTTTTGGACATAACCAGGGTTAAGAAAATAGAACAATTAATCATTATAGCATTGTCCGATTTGATTCCAATTTAATTTTTGAAGTTCATTTGATTTACTGTAAATTATTTTTTAAATTTTTCTTATAAATTGTTTTTTAAAAAAAAAAAATTTTATCTCACTCTATTTTTATTATCTATTATTCGACTAAAATTTAAATTTACTATTTCGCATATACAAGATAGCCAATTGTTCCGATTTAATTTTTAGATATAATTTGATTAACCCTAAATGATTTTTAAAAATATTTTGTTGTATTGTGTTTAAAAAAATAGTCATATCTCACTCAATTACGGTTATCTATTATTCAAATATAATTTAAAATTATTATTTAGTTTATACAAGATGACTCAAATGATCCTTTTTATGTTTTGGACATAACCAGGATAAAGAAAATCAATTACTATTACCTATAGCTATTGTTCCGATATGATTTCAATTTAATTTTTAGATATAATTTGTTTAACCCTAAGTAATTTTTTAAAATATTTTGATGTATTGTGTTTAAAAAAAAATAGTCATATCTCACTCAATTACGGTTATCTATTATTCAAATTTATTTTAAAATTAATATTTAGTTATACAAGATGACCCAAATGATCCTTTTTAAGTTTTGGACATAATCAGGGTTAAGAAAGTAGAACAATTAATCATTATAGCATTGTCCGATTTGATTCCAATTTAATCTTTGGTGTTCATTTGATGTACTGTAAATTATTTTTAAAATTTTTCTTATGTATTGTCTTTAAAAAAAATAATTATATCTCACTCTATTACTGTTATCTATTATTCGAATATAATTTAAATTTACTATTTCGCATATACAGGATAGCAAAATGATGTTTTTTAGGGTTTGAACACAACCAGAGTTAAGAAAATGTAATAACTAATAGCGTTGGCGATTGTTCCTACTTAATTTTATTTCAATTTTTAGATATAATTTGATTAACCCTAAATGATTTTTAAAAATAGTTTTATGTATTATGTTTTAAAAAAATAGTCATATCTCACTCAATTACGGTGATCTATTATTCAAATATAATTGAAAATTATTATTTAGGTTATACAAGATGACTCAAATGATCCTTTTTATGTTTTGGACATAACCAGGATAAAGAAAATCGATTACTATTACCTATAGCTATTGTTCCGATATGATTTTAATTTAATTTTTAGATATAATTTGTTTTACCCTAAATAATTATTTTAAATTTTTTAATATATTGTGTTTTAAAAAAATAGTCATATCTCACTCAATTACGGTTATCTATTATTCAAATTTATTTTAAAATTAATATTTAGGTTATACAAGTTGACTCAAATGATCCTTTTTAAGTTTTGGACATAACCAGGGTTAAGAAAATAGAACAATTAATCATTATAGCATTGTCCGATTTGATTCCAATTTAATTTTTGAAGTTCATTTGATTTACTGTAAATTATTTTTTAAATTTTTCTTATAAATTGTTTTTTAAAAAAAATAATTATATCTCACTCTATTACTGTTATCTATTATTCGACTAAGATTTAAATTTACTATTTCGCACATACAAGATAGCCAAATGATGTTCTTTACGGTTTGAAGACAACCACAATTAAGAAAACATAATAACTAATAGCATTAACGATTGTTCCGATTTAATTTTTAGATATAATTTGATTAACCCTAAATAATTTTTAAAAATATTTTGATGTATTGTGTTTAAAAAAAATTATCATATCTCTCTCAATTACGGTTATCTATTATTCAAATTTATTTTAAAATTAGTATTTAGTTTATACAAGATGACTCAAATGATCCTTTTTAAGTTTTGGACATAACCAGGGTTAAGAAAATAGAACAATTAATCATTATAGCATTGTCCGATTTGATTCCAATTTAATTTTTGAAGTTCATTTGATTTACTGTAAATTATTTTTTAAATTTTTCTTATAAATTGTTTTTTAAAAAAAAAAAATTTTATCTCACTCTATTACTATTATCTATTATTCGACTAAAATTTAAATTTACTATTTCGCATATACAAGATAGCCAATTGTTCCGATTTAATTTTTAGATATAATTTGATTAACCCTAAATGATTTTTAAAAATATTTTGTTGTATTGTGTTTAAAAAAATAGTCATATCTCACTCAATTACGGTTATCTATTATTCAAATATAATTTAAAATTATTATTTAGTTTATACAAGATGACTCAAATGATCCTTTTTATGTTTTGGACATAACCAGGATAAAGAAAATCAATTACTATTAGCTATAGCTATTGTTCCGATATGATTTCAATTTAATTTTTAGATATAATTTGTTTAACCCTAAGTAATTTTTTAAAATATTTTGATGTATTGTGTTTAAAAAAAAATAGTCATATCTCACTCAATTACGGTTATCTATTATTCAAATTTATTTTAAAATTAATATTTAGTTATACAAGATGACCCAAATGATCCTTTTTAAGTTTTGGACATAATCAGGGTTAAGAAAGTAGAACAATTAATCATTATAGCATTGTCCGATTTGATTCCAATTTAATCTTTGGTGTTCATTTGATGTACTGTAAATTATTTTTAAAATTTTTCTTATGTATTGTCTTTAAAAAAAATAATTATATCTCACTCTATTACTGTTATCTATTATTCGAATATAATTTAAATTTACTATTTCGCATATACAGGATAGCAAAATGATGTTTTTTAGGGTTTGAACACAACCAGAGTTAAGAAAATGTAATAACTAATAGCGTTGGCGATTGTTCCTACTTAATTTTATTTCAATTTTTAGATATAATTTGATTAACCCTAAATGATTTTTAAAAATAGTTTTATGTATTATGTTAAAAAAATAGTCATATCTCACTCAATTACGGTGATCTATTATTCAAATATAATTGAAAATTATTATTTAGGTTATACAAGATGACTCAAATGATCCTTTTTATGTTTTGGACATAACCAGGATAAAGAAAATCGATTACTATTACCTATAGCTATTGTTCCGATATGATTTTAATTTAATTTTTAGATATAATTTGTTTTACCCTAAATAATTATTTTAAATTTTTTAATATATTGTGTTTTAAAAAAATAGTCATATCTCACTCAATTACGGTTATCTATTATTCAAATTTATTTTAAAATTAATATTTAGGTTATACAAGTTGACTCAAATGATCCTTTTTAAGTTTTGGACATAACCAGGGTTAAGAAAATAGAACAATTAATCATTATAGCATTGTCCGATTTGATTCCAATTTAATTTTTGAAGTTCATTTGATTTACTGTAAATTATTTTTTAAATTTTTCTTATAAATTGTTTTTTAAAAAAAATAATTATATCTCACTCTATTACTGTTATCTATTATTCGACTAAGATTTAAATTTACTATTTCGCATATACAAGATAGCCAAATGATGTTCTTTACGGTTTGAAGACAACCACAATTAAGAAAACATAATAACTAATAGCATTAACGATTGTTCCGATTTAATTTTTAGATATAATTTGATTAACCCTAAATAATTTTTAAAAATATTTTGATGTATTGTGTTTAAAAAAAATTATCATATCTCTCTCAATTACGGTTATCTATTATTCAAATTTATTTTAAAATTAGTATTTAGTTTATACAAGATGACTCAAATGATCCTTTTTAAGTTTTGGACATAACCAGGGTTAAGAAAATAGAACAATTAATCATTATAGCATTGTCCGAATTGATTCCAATTTAATTTTCGAAGTTCATTTGATCTACTGTAAATTATTTTTAAAATTTTTCTTATGAATTGTTTTTTAAAAAAATAATTATATCTCTCTCTATTACTGTTATCTATTATTCGAATATGATTTAAATTTACTATTTCGCATATACAAGATAGCCAAATGATGTTTTTTGAGGTTTGAACACAACCAGAGTTAAGAAAATGTAATAACTAATAGCGTTGGCGATTGTTCCGATTTAATTTTAATTTAATTTTTAGATATAATTTGATTAACCCTAAATGATTTTTAAAAATATTTTGATGTATTGTGTTTAAAAAAAATAGTCATATCTCACTCAATTACGGTTATCTATTATTCAAATATAATTTAAAATTATTATTTAGGTTATACAAGATGACTCAAATGATCCTTTTTAAGTTTTGGACATAACCAGGATAAAGAAAATCGATTACTATTACCTATAGCTATTGTTCCGATATGATTTTAATTTAATTTTTAGATATAATTTGTTTTACCCTAAATAATTATTTTAAATTTTTTAATATATTGTGTTTTAAAAAAATAGTCATATCTCACTCAATTACGGTTATCTATTATTCAAATTTATTTTAAAATTAATATTTAGGTTATACAAGTTGACTCAAATGATCCTTTTTAAGTTTTGGACATAACCAGGGTTAAGAAAATAGAACAATTAATCATTATAGCATTGTCCGATTTGATTCCAATTTAATTTTTGAAGTTCATTTGATTTACTGTAAATTATTTTTTAAATTTTTCTTATAAATTGTTTTTTAAAAAAAATAATTATATCTCACTCTATTACTGTTATCTATTATTCGACTAAGATTTAAATTTACTATTTCGCATATACAAGATAGCCAAATGATGTTCTTTACGGTTTGAAGACAACCACAATTAAGAAAACATAATAACTAATAGCATTAACGATTGTTCCGATTTAATTTTTAGATATAATTTGATTAACCCTAAATAATTTTTAAAAATATTTTGATGTATTGTGTTTAAAAAAAATTATCATATCTCTCTCAATTACGGTTATCTATTATTCAAATTTATTTTAAAATTAGTATTTAGTTTATACAAGATGACTCAAATGATCCTTTTTAAGTTTTGGACATAACCAGGGTTAAGAAAATAGAACAATTAATCATTATAGCATTGTCCGATTTGATTCCAATTTAATTTTTGAAGTTCATTTGATTTACTGTAAATTATTTTTTAAATTTTTCTTATAAATTGTTTTTTAAAAAAAAAAATTTTATCTCACTCTATTACTATTATCTATTATTCGACTAAAATTTAAATTTACTATTTCGCATATACAAGATAGCCAATTGTTCCGATTTAATTTTTAGATATAATTTGATTAACCCTAAATGATTTTTAAAAATATTTTGTTGTATTGTGTTTAAAAAAATAGTCATATCTCACTCAATTACGGTTATCTATTATTCAAATATAATTTAAAATTATTATTTAGTTTATACAAGATGACTCAAATGATCCTTTTTATGTTTTGGACATAACCAGGATAAAGAAAATCAATTACTATTACCTATAGCTATTGTTCCGATATGATTTCAATTTAATTTTTAGATATAATTTGTTTAACCCTAAGTAATTTTTTTAAATATTTTGATGTATTGTGTTTAAAAAAAAATAGTCATATCTCACTCAATTACGGTTATCTATTATTCAAATTTATTTTAAAATTAATATTTAGTTATACAAGATGACCCAAATGATCCTTTTTAAGTTTTGGACATAATCAGGGTTAAGAAAGTAGAACAATTAATCATTATAGCATTGTCCGATTTGATTCCAATTTAATCTTTGGTGTTCATTTGATGTACTGTAAATTATTTTTAAAATTTTTCTTATGTATTGTCTTTAAAAAAAATAATTATATCTCACTCTATTACTGTTATCTATTATTCGAATATAATTTAAATTTACTATTTCGCATATACAGGATAGCAAAATGATGTTTTTTAGGGTTTGAACACAACCAGAGTTAAGAAAATGTAATAACTAATAGCGTTGGCGATTGTTCCTACTTAATTTTATTTCAATTTTTAGATATAATTTGATTAACCCTAAATGATTTTTAAAAATAGTTTTATGTATTATGTTTTAAAAAAATAGTCATATCTCACTCAATTACGGTGATCTATTATTCAAATATAATTGAAAATTATTATTTAGGTTATACAAGATGACTCAAATGATCCTTTTTATGTTTTGGACATAACCAGGATAAAGAAAATCGATTACTATTACCTATAGCTATTGTTCCGATATGATTTTAATTTAATTTTTAGATATAATTTGTTTTACCCTAAATAATTATTTTAAATTTTTTAATATATTGTGTTTTAAAAAAATAGTCATATCTCACTCAATTACGGTTATCTATTATTCAAATTTATTTTAAAATTAATATTTAGGTTATACAAGTTGACTCAAATGATCCTTTTTAAGTTTTGGACATAACCAGGGTTAAGAAAATAGAACAATTAATCATTATAGCATTGTCCGATTTGATTCCAATTTAATTTTTGAAGTTCATTTGATTTACTGTAAATTATTTTTTAAATTTTTCTTATAAATTGTTTTTTAAAAAAAATAATTATATCTCACTCTATTACTGTTATCTATTATTCGACTAAGATTTAAATTTACTATTTCGCATATACAAGATAGCCAAATGATGTTCTTTACGGTTTGAAGACAACCACAATTAAGAAAACATAATAACTAATAGCATTAACGATTGTTCCGATTTAATTTTTAGATATAATTTGATTAACCCTAAATAATTTTTAAAAATATTTTGATGTATTGTGTTTAAAAAAAAATTATCATATCTCTCTCAATTACGGTTATCTATTATTCAAATTTATTTTAAAATTAGTATTTAGTTTATACAAGATGACTCAAATGATCCTTTTTAAGTTTTTGGACATAACCAGGGTTAAGAAAATAGAACAATTAATCATTATAGCATTGTCCGAATTGATTCCAATTTAATTTTCGAAGTTCATTTGATCTACTGTAAATTATTTTTAAAATTTTTCTTATGAATTGTTTTTTAAAAAAATAATTATATCTCTCTCTATTACTGTTATCTATTATTCGAATATGATTTAAATTTACTATTTCGCATATACAAGATAGCCAAATGATGTTTTTTGAGGTTTGAACACAACCAGAGTTAAGAAAATGTAATAACTAATAGCGTTGGCGATTGTTCCGATTTAATTTTAATTTAATTTTTAGATATAATTTGATTAACCCTAAATGATTTTTAAAAATATTTTGATGTATTGTGTTTAAAAAAAATAGTCATATCTCACTCAATTACGGTTATCTATTATTCAAATATAATTTAAAATTATTATTTAGGTTATACAAGATGACTCAAATGATCCTTTTTAAGTTTTGGACATAACCAGGGTTAAGAAAATAGAACAATTAATCATTATAGCATTGTCCGATTTGATTCCAATTTAATTTTTGAAGTTCATTTGATGTACTGTAAATTATTTTTAAAATTTTTCTTATGAATTGTTTTTCAAAAAAATAATTATATCTCACTTTATTACTGTTATTTAATATTCGAATATAATTTACATTTGCTATTTCGCATATACAAGATAGCCAAATGTTGTTTTTTACGGTTTGAACACAACCACAATTAAGAATACATAATAACTAATAGCATTAACGATTGTTCCGATTTAATTTTTAGATATAATTTGATTAACCCTAAATGATTTTAAAAAATATTTTGTTGTATTGTGTTTAAAAAAATAGTCATATCTCACTCAATTACGGTTATCTATTATTCAAATATAATTTAAAATTATTATTTAGTTTATACAAGATGACTCAAATGATCCTTTTTATGTTTTGGACATAACCAGGATAAAGAAAATCAATTACTATTACCTATAGCTATTGTTCCGATATGATTTCAATTTAATTTTTTATATATAATTTGTTTAACCCTAAGTAATTTTTTAAAATATTTTGATGTATTGTGTTTAAAAAAAAATAGTCATATCTCACTCAATTACGGTTATCTATTATTCAAATTTATTTTAAAATTAATATTTAGTTATACAAGATGACCCAAATGATCCTTTTTAAGTTTTGGACATAATCAGGGTTAAGAAAGTAGAACAATTAATCATTATAGCATTGTCCGATTTGATTCCAATTTAATCTTTGGTGTTCATTTGATGTACTGTAAATTATTTTTAAAATTTTTTCTTATGTATTGTTTTTTTAAAAAAAATAATTATATCTCACTCTATTACTGTTATCTATTATTCGAATATAATTTAAATTTACTATTTCGCATATACAGGATAGCAAAATGATGTTCTTTACGGTTTTGAAGACAACCATAATTAAGAAAACATAATAAATAATAGCATTAACGATTGTTCCGATTTAATTTTTAGATATAATTTGATTAACCCTAAATAATTTTTAAAAATATTTTGATGTATTGTGTTTAAAAAAATTATCATATCTCTCTCAATTACGGTTATCTATTATTCAAATTTATTTTAAAATTAGTATTTAGTTTATACAAGATGACTCAAATGATCCTTTTTAAGTTTTGGACATAACCAGGGTTAAGAAAATAGAACAATTAATCATTATAGCATTGTCCGATTTGATTCCAATTTAATTTTTGAAGTTCATTTGATTTACTGTAAATTATTTTTTAAATTTTTCTTATAAATTGTTTTTTAAAAAAAATAATTATATCTCACTCTATTACTGTTATCTATTATTCGACTAAGATTTAAATTTACTATTTCGCATATACAAGATAGCCAAATGATGTTCACTCTCACGAGATGTGT